>NC_053024.1:87436790-87643653 GCF_003073215.2 Triticum urartu
TATGGCTAAGTGAGAGTGATAAAGCATTATTAGTCCGGTTGCCTTGTTCGCTGTGCTGAGCACCTCCCTCGAAGGACCCAAACATGGTTACAAGAGTGCTCAGGTTTATCCCGAACACCCCAGCACTCGTGGCATGGGGGCAGAAGACGAGGACTAGCCATCTCTCAGACTGGATAAACAGCCAAACAGAAGGTAATATTTTAAATTCACACAAGCGTTGCATAGCGCATATGAAACAAGTTTTCATCATACAGGATCACACGAGCAAGTTTACTCAAATATTACATCCTTTGAACATTCGTCTTCTACAAGACGGGCACCCTTCAGGACACCCTCATAATAAATTTCAGGGGTGCGATGCTCCTTGCCCTGCGGCGGCCCTTCCTTGATCAGCTTCACGACGTCTAGCTTGGCCCACTACACCTTCACACAGGCGAAAGCCCGGCGTGCACCTTCGATGCAGACAGACTGCTTGACGACCTCCAGTCGTGGGCAGGCATCCACAAGACGCCTCACCAGGCCGAAGTAGCTGTTCGGAAGGGCGTCGCCAGGCCACAGCCGGACTATAAGGCCCTTCATGGCCTGTTCGGCCGCCTTGTGCAGCTCAACCAACTGCTTTAGCTGGTCGCTCAGAGGCACTGGGTGTTCGGTCCTAGTATACTGAGACCAGAACAGCTTCTCCGTTGAGCTTCCCTCCTCGGCCTGGTAAAACTGTGCGGCACCCGACACGCTGCGGGGAAAATCTGCGAATGCTCATGGAGAGCTCCGAATTCGGGTAAGTAATCGGTAATTTACTTTTACATGCTTGCTCTGCATATAGAATGCCTTACCCGCCGCTATCTTCTTCATTGCGTCGATCTCCTGGAGGGCCTTTTGGGCTTCGGCCTTGGCACTTTTTGCGCTCTCGAGGGCCGCGGCAAGCTCAGACTCTCGCGTGTTCGAGTCAAGCTCCAACGCCTCGTGCTTCGTCACGAGAGCCTGGAGCTCTTGCTGCACCTCGCCCACCCGAGCCTCTTGCTTTTCTTGCTCGGTGCGCTCCTTGGCGGCTTTATCTTCGGCCTCGGACAACGCTTGCTTTAGGGTCACCACTTCGGTCATGGCCCCTGGCAAATTCACGATGATCCTGTCATTTTGCAATCGCACTCTTTTTATACATATCCACAGACTAGGTACTACTTACCTTTGTTCTCCTCGAGCTGCCTCTTGGCAAGGCCGAGCTCGTCCTGGGACCCTTAAGGTCCTGCTTCAGTACGGCGACCTACGCAGTCAGTGCGGCGGACGCCAGTAGCGAAGCCTGCATATGCATATTGACACACTCATATTAGACTCCTGCGATATTGTTTGATCCTCTGTTCGGCTTATCTTTGTGAACACCGAACGGAGCATCAGGGGCTACTGTCTATGCGGTAATATTTTCCTATATTTTAAACACATACCTCAAAGCCTGTTAGAAGGCTGGTACAGGCTTCAGTCAATCCGCTCTTGGCGGACTGAACCTTCTGGATCACCGCACTCATGATAGTACGGTGCTCCTCATCGATGGAAGTGCTGCGAAGCGCTTCCAGCAGATTGTCCGGCGCCTCTGGATGCACAGAGGTCACCGGTACAGGCGTCTCGCCCCTCCTAGAAGGAGGCCACCTGCCCGAGTCCGGAACCACTAGAGGTCCCGGTGCGGTGTTCGGTTGAGGGCCGAACTCGGAGCTCTCAGGGGCCTTGTCCCCTCGGCTCCCGGAGTCCGGGAGGCCGCCTTGAGGCGCCTCCGGGACTATCTCCCCTCGACCCGGTGCCTCGTGAGACAGCACCTCGGCGTCGTCCGCAGGATGAGGGGAGGTGGCGGTCGGGACTGGATCGCTATCCATATCCGACGAGCCCAGGGAGCCGTCCGATGATACATCAATACGGGCTCGGGGCGGCCTGCACGATCATATTTCGACGTTAGGTGAAGTAGTGCCACAAATGAATACTATGAGTTACTCTGGTATCCGAATACTTACGACTTCCCCAGGGGCTTGGCCCTGGGCAGCAACTCGTCTTCGCTGTCGGCGGCGGTGGTGGAGCTGTCCGGAAGGAGAGTCCTCCCCTACTTGGACCCTTCGGCCTCCCCAGTTGGGGCGGCCTTCCTTTTCTTGTCTCCCCGTCTGGAGGGGGAGCATCTTCTTCTGCCTCCTCGTCTTCAGGGGAGGATTGCGCCATAGAGTCCTCGGACGGTGAGTCCGATGACGCCTGGCGTCGGGAACTCTTTCGGGTTCCCTTGGCCTTCTTGGTCTTCTCCGGCACCGTATAAGGAGCCGGAGTCAGCATCTTCGTCAGAAGAGCGTCTGCTAGGCCTTCAGGCAAAGGAGCTGGATAGTCGATTTGTCCGGCCATATCCTGCCAGTCCTGTCAAAGGTACGGGAGTTTAGATCCCGCATGGAGTCAATCTATGAAAAATAAGTATCCTGTAAGAGGTAAAGCAGCTTACCGCACTGGCTTGGCACTTCGCGCTGAATCCGCGATCCTCAGTAATGGGAGGGGGGACCTCGGCGCTCTTGAACAGCACCCTCCAGGCATCTTCGTGAGTTGTGTCGAAGAGCCTGTTCAGAGTTCGGTGCTGCGCCGGGTCGAACTCCCACAAGTTGAAGGCTCGTTGCTGGCACGGGAGGATCCGGCGGTGGAGCATGACCTGGACTACGTTGACAAGTTTTATCTTCTTGTTCACCATGTTTTGAATACATGTTTGGAGTCCGGTCAGCTCTCCCGAACTACCCCAGGACAGGCCCTTCTCTTGCGAGGAGGTAAGCCGTGTGGGGAAGCCAGATCGGAACTCGGGGGCCGCGGCCCATGTAGGGTCACGCGGCTCGGTGATGTAGAACCACCCCAATTGCCACCCCTTTATGGTCTCCACGAAGGAGCCCTCGAGCTATGTGACGTTGGGCATCTTGCCCACCATGGCGCCTCCGCACTCCGCCTGGCGGCCGTTCACTACCTTCGGCTTGACATTGAAAGTCTTCAACCATAAGCCGAAGTGGGGCTTGATGCGGAGGAAAGCCTCGCACACGACGATAAACGCCGAGATGTTGAGGATGAAGTTCGGGGCCAGATCGTGGAAATCCAGGCCGTAGTAGAACATGAGCCTCCGGACAAATGGGTGGAGAGGAAATCCCAGTCCGCGGAGGAAATGGGTGAGGAACACTATGAAGGAAATATGCCCTAGAGGGCAATAATAAAGTTATTATTTATTTCCTTATATCATGATAAATGTTTATTATTCATGCTAGAATTGTATTAACCGGAAACATAATACATGTGTGAATACATAGACAAACAGAGTGTCACTAGCATGCCTCTACTTGACTAGCTCGTTGATCAAAGATGGTTATGTTTCCTAACCATAGACATGAGTTGTCATTTGATTAACGGGATCACATCATTAGGAGAATGATGTGATTGACTTGACCCATTCCGTTAGCTTAGCACTTGATCGTTTAGTTTGTTGCTATTGCTTTCTTCATGACTTATACATGTTCCTATGACTATGAGATTATGCAACTCCCGTTTACCGAAGGAACACTTTTTGTGCCACCAAACGTCACAACGTAACTGGGTGATTAAAAAGGTGCTCTACAGGTGTCTCCGAAGGTACTTGTTGGGTTGGCGTATTTCGAGATTAGGATTTGTCACTCCGATTGTCGGAGAGGTATCTCTGGGTCCACTCGGTAATGCACATCACTATAAGCCTTGCAAGCGTTGCAACTAATGAGTTAGTTGCGGGATGATGTGTTACGAATCGAGTAAAGAGACTTGCCGGTAACGAGATTGAACTAGGTATTGAGATACCGACGATCGAATCTCGGGCAGGTAACATACCGATGACAAAGGGAACAACGTATGTAGTTATGCGGTCTGACCGATAAAGATCTTCGTAGAATATGTGGGAGCCAATATGAGCATCCAGGTTTCGCTATTGGTTATTGACCAGAGACGTGTCTCGGTCATGTCTACATAGTTCTTGAACCCGTAGGGTCCGCACGCTTAAAGTTCGATGACGGTTATATTATGAGTTTATGTGTTTTGATGTACCGAAGTATTTTGGAGTCCCGGATGAGATCGGGGACAT
Source organism: Triticum urartu (assembly GCF_003073215.2). Lineage (NCBI taxonomy): Eukaryota > Viridiplantae > Streptophyta > Magnoliopsida > Poales > Poaceae > Triticum > Triticum urartu. The sequence goes on from NC_053024.1 coordinate 87,440,887, forward strand.
GACGAGGAGTCTCGAAATGGTCGAGACGTAAAGATCGATATATTGGACGACTTTATTCGGACATCGGAAAGGTTCCGAGTGATTCGGGTATTTTCGGGAGTACCGGGGAGTTACAGGAATTTGTATTGGGCCTTAATGGGCCATACGGGAAAGGAGAGAAAGGCCTCAAAGGGTGGCCGCACCCCTCCCCATGGGCTGGTCCGAATTGGACTAGGGAGGGGGGCGCCCCCTTTCTTCCTTCTCCTTTTCCCTTCCCTTTCCTTCCCTCCTACTCCTACTACTTGGAAGGGCTCCTAGGTCTACTAGGAAAGGGGGAATCCTACTCCCGGTGGGAGTAGGACTCCCCTAGGGCGCGCCATAGAGAGGGCCAGCCCTCCCCCTCCTCCACTCCTTTATATACGGGGGCAGGGGGCACCCCAAAGAGACACACAATTGATCTTTTGATCTCTTAGCCGTGTGCGGTGCCCCCTCCACCATAATCCACCTCGATCATATCGTAGCGGTGCTTAGGCGAAGCCCTGCGTCGGTAGAACATCATCATCGTCAACACGCCGTCGTGCTGACGAAACTCTGCCTCAACACTCGGCTGGATCAGAGTTCGAGGGACGTCATCGAGTTGAACATGTACAGAACTCGGAGGTGCCGTGCGTTCGGTACTTGATCGGTCGGATCGTGAAGACATATGACTACATCAACCGCGTTGTGCTAACGCTTCCGCTTTCGGTCTATGAGGGTACGTGGACACACTCTGCCCTCTCGTTGCTATGCATCACCATGATCTTGAGTGTGCGTAGGAATATTTTTGAAATTACTACATTCCCCAACAGTGGCATCCGAGCCAGGTTTTATGCGTTGATGTAATATGCACAAGTAGAGCACAAGTGAGTTGTGGGCGATATAAGTCATACTTCTTACGAGCATGTCACACTTTGGTTCGGCGGTATTGTTGGATGAAGCGCCCCGGACCGACATTACGCGTACGCTTACGCGAGACTGGTTTTACCACCGTGCTATGCACACAGGTGACTAGCGGGTGTCTGTTTCTCCAACTTTAGTTGAACCGAGTGTGGCTACGCCCGGTCCTTGAGAAGGTTAAAACAGCACCAACTTGACAAACTATCATTGTGGTTTTGATGCGTAGGTAAGAATGGTTCTTGCTAAGCCCGTAGCAGCCACGTAAAACTTGCAACAACGAAGTAGAGGACGTCTAACTTGTTTTTGCAGGGCATGTTGTGATGTGATATGGTCAAGACGTGATGAGATATAAGTTGTTGTATAAGATGATCATGTTTTGTTGAAGTTATCAACAACTGGCAGAAGCCTTATGGTTGTCTCTTTATTGCATAAGATGCAAGCACCAAATAATTGCTTTACTTTATCGCTATGCGATAGCAATAGTTGGCGAGACGACCATGTGACGACACATTGATATAGATCAAGATGATGGAGATCATGGTGTCATGCCGGTGACGATGGAGATAATGACATTACTTTGGAGATGGAGATCAAAGGCACAAGATGATCATGGCCATATCATGTCACATATTATGATTGCATATGATGTTTATCTTTTATGCATCTTATTTTGCTTAGTTCGATGGTAGCTTTATAAGATGATCCCTTACTAAAATTTCAAGGTATAAGTGTTCTCCCTGAGTATGCACCATTGCCAAAGTTCGTCGTGCCCAGACACCACGTGATGATCGGGTGTGATAAGCTCTACGTCCATCTACAACGGGTGCAAGCCAGTTTTGCACACGCAAAATACTCAGGTTAAACTTGATGAGCCTAGCATATGCAGATATGGCCTCGGAACACTGAGACCGAAAGGTCGAGCGTGAATCATATAGTAGATATGATCAACATAGTGATGTTCACCATTGAAAACTACTCCATTTCACGTGATGATCGGTTATGGTTTAGTTGATTTGGATCACATGATCACTTAGAAGATTAGAGGGATGTCTTTCTAAGTGGGAGTTCTTAAGTAATATGATGAATTGAACTTAAATTTATCATGAACTAAGTCCTGGTTGTATTAGCATATCTATGTTGTAGATCAATAGCTCGTGTTTAGCTCCCCTATTTTATTTTTGATATGTTCCTAGAGAAAATTAAGTTGAAAGATGTTAGTAGCAATGATGCGGATTGGATCCGTGATCTGAGGATTATCCTCATTGCTGCACAGAAGAATTATGTCCTTAATGCACCGCTAGGTGACAGACCTATTGCAGGAGCAGATGCAGACGTTATGAACGTTTGGCTATCTTAATATGATGACTACTTGATAGTTTAGTGCACCATGCTTAACGGCTTAGAATCAGGGCTTCAGAGACGTTTTGAACGCCGTGTAAGATGTTCCAAGAGTTGAAATTGGTATTTCATACTCATGCCCGTGTCGAGAGGTATGAGACCTCTGACAGTACTTTGCCTACAAGATGGAGGAGAATAGCTCAACCAGTGAGCATGTGCTCAGATTGTCTGAGTACTACGATTGCTTGAATCAAGTGGGAGTTAATCTTCCAGATAAGAGAGTAATTGACAAAGTTCTCTAGTCACTATCACCGAGTTACTAGAACTTAGTGATGAACTATAATATGCAAGGGATGACAAAAGTAATTCCCAAGCTCTTCGTGATGCTGAAATCGACGAAGGTAGAAATCAAGAAAAGCATCAAGTGTTGATGGTTGACAAAGACCAGTAGTTTCAAAAAGGGAAAAGGGAAGAAAGGGAACTTCAAGAAGAACAGCAAGCAAGTTGCTGCTCAAGTGAAGAAGCCCAAGTCTGGACCTAAGCCTGAGACCGAGTGCTTCTACTTCAAAGGGACTGGTCACTAGAAGCGGAACTGCCCCAAGTATTTGGCGGATAAGAAGGATGGCGAGGTGAACAAAGGTATATTGGATATACATGTTATTGATGTGTACTTTACTAGTGTTTATAGCAACCCCTCGGTATTTGATACTAGTTCAGTTGCTAAGAGTAGTAACTCGAAACGGGAGTTGCAGAATGAACAGAGACTAGTTAAGGGTGAAGTGACGATGTGTGTTGGAAGTGGTTCCAAGATTGATATGATCATCATCGCACACTCCCTATACTTTCTGGATTAGTGTTAAACCTAAAATAAATGTTATTTAGTGTTTGCGTTGAGCATGAATATGATTGGATCATGTTTATTGTAATACAGTTATTCATGTAAGTTAGAGAATAATTGTTGTTCTGTTTACATGAATAAAACCTTCTATGGTCATACACCCAATAAAAATGGTTTGTTGGATCTCGATCATGGTGATACACATTTTTATAATATTGAAGCCAAAAGATGCAAAGTTAATAATGATAGTGCAACTTATTTGTGGCACTGCCGGTTAGGTCATATTGCTGTAAAGCGCATGAAGAAAATCCATGCCGATGGGCTTTTGGAATCACTTGATTATGAATCAGTTGATGCTTGCGAACCATGCCTCATGGGCAAGATGACTAAGACTCCGTTCTCCGGAACAATGCAGCAAGCAACAGATTTGCTGGAAACCATGCATACTGATGTATGTGGTCGATGAATATTGAAGCTCGCGGCAGGTATCATTATTTTCTGATCTTCACAGATGATTTGAGCAGATATGAGTATATCTACTTGATGAAACACAAGTCTGAAACATTTGAAAAGTTCAAAGAATTTCAGAGTGAAGTGGAGAATCATCGTAACAAAATAAAAGTTTCTACGATATGATCGCAGAAGTAAAATATTTGAGTTACGTGGTTGGCCTTCAGTTAAAACAATGTGAAATAGTTTCACTACTCACGCTACCTGGAACACCACAGTGTAATGGTGTGTCAGAATGTCGTAACCGTGCTTTATTAGATATGGTGCGATCTATGATGTCTCTTACCGATTACCACTATCGTTTTGGGGTTATGCATTAGAGACAGCTACATTCACGTTAAATAGGGCACCATCTAAATCCGTTGAGATGACACCGTATGAACTGTGGTTTGGCGAGAAACCTAAGCTGTCGTTTCTTAAAGTTTGGGACTGCGATGCTTATGTGAAAAAGTTTCAACATGATAAGCTCGAACCCAAATCAGAGAAGTAATTCTTCATAGGATACCCAAAAAATGTTGGGTACACCTTCTATCACAGACCCGATGGCAAGATATTCATTGCTGAGAATGGATCCTTTCTAGAGAAGGAGTTTCTCTTGAAAGAAGTGAGTGGGAGGAAAGTAGAACTTGATGAGGTAACTGTACCTGCTCCCTTATTGGAAAGTAGTTCATCACAGAAATCTATTCCTGTGACTACTACACCAATTAGTGAGGAAGCTAATGATGATGATCATGTAACTTCAGATCAAGTTACTACCGAACCTCGTAGGTAAACCAGAGTGAGATCCGCACCAGAGTGGTACGGTAATCCTGTTCTAGAGGTCATGTTACTTGACCATGACGAACCTACGAACTATGAGGAAGCGATGATGAGCCCAGATTCCGCGAAATGGCTTGAGGCCATGAAATCTGAGATGAGATCCATGTATGAGGGCAAAGTATGGACTTTGATTGACTTGCCCAATGATCGGCGAGCCATTGAGAATAAATGGATCTTCAAGAGGAAGACAGACGCTGATAGTAGTGTTACCATCTACAAAGCTAGAATTGTCGTAAAAAGGTTTTCGACAAGTTCAAGGTGTTGAGTACGATGAGAGTTTCTCACTCGTATCTATGCTTAAGTCTGTCCGAATCATGTTAGCAATTGCCGCCTTTTATGATTATGAAATTTGGCAGATGGATGTCAAAACTGCATTCCTGAATGGATTTCTGGAAGAAGAGTTGTATATGATGCAACCGGAAGGTTTTTTCAATCCTAAAGGTGCTAACAAAATATGCAAGCTCCAGCCATCCATCTATGGACTGGTGCAAGCATCTCGGAGTTGGAATATATGCTTTGATAAGTTGATCAAAGCATATAGTTTTATACAGACTTGCGGCGAAGCCTGTATTTACAAGAAAGTGAGTGGGAGCACTACATCATTTCTGATAAGTATATGTGAATGACATATTGTTGATCGGAGATAATGTAGAATTATTCTGCAAAGCATAAAGGAATGTTTGAAAGGATTTTTTCAAAGAAAGACCTCGGTGAAGCTGCTTACATATTGAGCATCAAGATCTATAGAGATAGATCAAGACGCTTGATAAGTTTTTCAATGAGTACATACCTTGAAAAGATTTTGAAGTAGTTCAAAATGGAACAGTCAAAGAAGGAGTTCTTGCCTGTGTTACAAGGTGTGATGTTGAGTAAGACTCAAAACCCGACCACGGCAGAAGATAGAGAGAGAATGAAAGTCATTCCCTATGCCTCAGCCATAGGATCTATAAAGTATGCCATGGTGTGTACCAGATCTATTGTATACCCTACACTGTATTTAGCAAGGGAGTACAATAGTGATCTAGGAGTAGATCACTAGACAGCGGTCAAAATTATCCTTAGTGGAATAAGGATATGTTTCTCGATTATGGAGGTGAAAAAAAGGTTCGTCGTAAAGGGTTACGTCGATGCAAATTTTGACACTGATCCAGATGATTCTAAATCTCAATCTGGATACATATTGAAAGTGGGAGCAATTAGCTAGAGTAGCTCCGTGCAGAGCATTGTTGACACAGAAATTTGCAAAATACTTACGGATTTGAATGTGGCAGACTCGTTGACTAAACTTCTCTCACAAGCAAAACATGATCACACCTTAGTACTCTTTGGGTGTTAATCACATAGCGATGTGAACTAGATTATTAACTCTAGTAAACCCTTTGGGTGTTGGTCACATGTCGATGTGAACTATGGGTGTTAATCACATGGTGATGTGAACTATTGGTATTAAATCACATGGCAATGTGAACTAGATTATTGACTCTAGTGCAAGTGGGAGACCGAAGGAAATATGCCCTAGAGGCAATAATAAAGTTATTATTTATTTCCATATATCATGATAAATGTTTATTATTCATGCTAGAATTGTATTAACCGGAAACATAGTACATGTGTGAATACATAGACAAACAGAGTCTCACTAGTATGCCTCTACTTGACTAGCTCATTGATCAAAGATGGTTATGTTTCCTAACCATAGACATGAGTTGTCATTTGATTAACGGGATCACATCATTAGGAGAATGATGTGATTGACTTGACCCATTCCGTTAGCTTAGCACTTGATCGTTTAGTTTGTTGCTATTGCTTTCTTCATGACTTATACATGTTCCTATGACTATGAGATTATGCAACTCCCGTTTACCGGAGGAACACTTTGTGTGCCACCAAACGTCACAACGTAACTGGGTGATTATAAAGGTGCTCTACAGGTGTCTCCAAAGGTACTTGTTGAGTTGGCGTATTTCGAGATTAGGATTTGTCACTCCGATTATCGGAGAGGTATCTCTGGGCCCACTCGGTAATGCACATCACTATAAGCCTTGCAAGCATTGCAACTAATGAGTTAGTTGCGGGATGATGTGTTACGAATCGAGTAAAGAGACTTGCCGGTAACGAGATTGAACTAGGTATTGAGATACCGACAATCGAATCTCGGGCAATTAACATACCGATGACAAAGGGAACAACGTATGTAGTTATGCGGTCTGACCGATAAAGATCTTCGTAGAATATGTAGGAGCCAATATGAGCATCCAGGTTCGCTATTGGTTATTGACCAGAGACGTGTCTCGGTCATGCCTACATAGTTCTCGAACCCGTAGGGTCCGCACGCTTAAAGTTCGATGACGGTTATATTATGAGTTTATGTGTTTTGATGTACCGAAGGAGTTCGGAGTCCCGGATGAGATCGGGGACATGACGAGGAGTCTCGAAATGGTCTAGACGTAAAGATCGATATATTGGACGACTTTATTTGGACATCGGAAAGGTTCCGAGTGATTCGGGTATTTTCGGGTGTACCGGGGAGTTATGGGAATTCTTATTGGGCCTTAATGGGCCATACGGGAAAGGAGAGAAAGGCCTCAAAGGGTGGCCGCACCCCTCCCCATGGGCTGGTCCGAATTGGACTAGGGAGGGGGGCACCCCCTTTCTTCCTTCTCCTTTTCCCTTCCCTTTCCTTCCCTCCTACTCCTACTACTTGGAAGGGCTCCTAGTTCTACTAGGAAAGGGGGAATCCTACTCCCGGTGGGAGTAGGACTCCCCTAGGGCGCGCCATAGAGAGGGCCGGCCCTCCCCCTCCTCCACTCCTTTATATACGGGGGCAGGGGGCACCCCAAAGAGACACACAATTGATCTCTTGATCTCTTAGCCGTGTGCGGTGCCCCCTCCACCATAATCCACCTCGATCATATCGTAGCGGTGCTTAGGCGAAGCCCTGCGTCGATAGAACATCATCATCGTCACCACGCCGTTGTGCTAACGAAACTCTCCCTCAACACTCGGCTGGATCAGAGTTCGAGGGACGTCATCGAGTTGAACGTGTGCAGAACTCGGAGGTGCCGTGCGTTCGGTACTTGATCGATTGGATCGTGAAGACGTACGACTACATCAACCGCATTGTGCTAACGCTTCCGCTTTCGGTCTACGAGGGTACGCATCACCATGATCATGAGTGTGCGTAGGAATTTTTTTGAAATTACTACGTTCCCCAACAGTGGCATCCGAGCCAGGTTTTATGCGTTGACGTAATATGCACGAGTAGAACACAAGTGAGTTGTGGGTGATATAAGTCATACTGCTTACGAGCATGTCACACTTTCGTTCGGCGGTATTGTTGGATGAAGTGGCCCGGACCGACATTACGCGTACGCTTACGCGAGACTGGTTTTACCACCGTGCTATGCACACAGGTGACTAGCGGGTGTCAGTTTCTCCAACTTTAGTTGAACCGAGTGTGGCTATGCCCGGTCCTTGATAAGGTTAAAACAGCACCAACTTGACAAACTATCATTGTGGTTTTGATGCGTAGGTAAGAATGGTTCTTGCTAAGCCCGTAGCAGCCACATAAAACTTGCAACAACGAAGTAGAGGACGTCTAACTTGTTTTTGCAGGGCATGTTGTGATGTGATATGGTCAAGACGTGATGAGATATAAGTTGTTGTATAAGATGATCATGTTTTGTTGAAGTTATCAACAACTGGCAGAAGCCTTATGGTTGTCTCTTTATTGCATAAGATGCAAGCACCAAATAATTGCTTTACTTTATCGCTATGTGATAACAATAGTTGCAAGAGCAATAGTTGGCGAGACGACCATGTGACGACACATTGATATAGATCAAGATGATGGAGATCATGGTGTCATGCCGGTGACGATGGAGATCATGACAGTACTTTGGAGATGGAGATCAAAGGCGCAAGATAATCATGGCCATATCATGTCACATATTATGATTGCATATGATGTTTATCTTTTATGCATCTTATTTTGCTTAGTTCGACGGTAGCTTTATAAGATGATCCCTTACTAAAATTTCAAGGTATAAGTGTTCTCCCTGAGTATGCATCGTTGCCAAAGTTCGTCATGCCCAGACACCACGTGATGATCGGGTGTGATAAGCTCTACGTCCATCTACAATGGGTGCAAGCCAGTTTTGCACACGCAGAATACTCAGGTTAAACTTGACGAGCCTAGCATATGCAGATATGGCCTCGGAACACTGAGACCGAAAGGTCGAGCGTGAATCATATAGTAGATATGATCAACATAGTGATGTTCACCATTGAAAACTACTCCATTTCACGTGATGATCGGTTATGGTTTAGTTGATTTGGATCACGTGATCACTTAGAAGATTAGAGGGATGTCTTTCTAAGTGGGAGTTCTTAAGTAATATGATTTATCGAACTTAAATTTATCATGAACTTAGTCCTAGTAGTATTAGCATATCTATGTTGTAGATCAATAGCTCGTTGAGGGAGTCCTGGATTAGGGGGTGTTCGGGTAGTCGGACTATACCTTCAGCCGGACTCCTGGACTATGAAGATACAAGATTGAAGACTTTGTCCCGTGTCCAGATGGGACTTTCCTTGGCGTGGAAGGCAAGCTTGGCGATGCGGATATTCAAGATGTCCTACCATTGTAACCGACTTTATGTAACCCTAACCCTATCCGGTGTCTATATAAACCGGAGGGTTGTAGTCCGTAGGCGATCAACCCCATACACAACAATCATACCATAGGCTAGCTTCTAGGGTTTAGCCTCCTTAATCTCGTGGTAGATCTACTATTGTACTACCCATATCATGAATATTAATCAAGCAGGAGTAGGGTATTACCTCCATCAAGAGGGCCCGAACCTGGGTAAAAAACATCGTGTTCCCTGTCTCCTGTTACCATCCGGCCTAGACGCACAGTTCGGGACCCCCTACCCGAGATCCGCCGGTTTTGACACCGACATTGGTGCTTTCATTGAGAGTTCCTCTGTGCCGTCACAATCAGGAAGGATGCCTCTTCCCGTCTTTAAAGACGGCGCCGTTGCTAAGGGAGCCTTGGATGTCGGCCAAACCCTCCGGCTAGGTGGTTTCCTCATGACCGCCTGTTCGGCTGTTGCGCCGACGGTGACCTCTCGGGTCATCAAAAGCAACCTACATGTCAGCTCAGAGCTCGTCGAGCAGCTAGATCCAATGGAGCTCTCTTCCGTAAACGAGCTCTTGTATCGCATCGCCGCCCTGGGGGTCGCTACGGATTACGACCAGGTTGGGCTTAAACCCGATCTAAGAGAAATTAACTCTCCCCAAGTCACCCACCACGTTGCCGTGGTAGAGACGCTGTGTGGCGACCCTTCATCTATTTTAAGGACCAGCTACGTCCGAATTCCCGACCCCTCCAAGCCGGATACCCGCGGAGGGGGAGATATAACTCAAGACCTGAGCTTAGGATCTGGCAACGGGCCAGATTCACTGGACAACATCCAAGAATCCGAACTTCAGAGTTCGGAAACTCTTCGGCCTCCCAATCTTGGATTGGGTGAGGTTTCAGATTCAACAACACCCGCCCACCCAATCATAAGCGATCTCTCCCAAATCAGGCAGAGGCCCGAGGAAACAGTACATCATTACTGGGCCAGATTCCTCCTGGTTATGAACAGGATAAAGGATTGCCGCGAGGGAGACGCAATCTCAATTTTCTGCAGTAATTGCACGGACGAGGGAATCCTTAACGCCGTAAGTCGTCGTGATATTACACGCTTCGCTGACTTGGTGTCCATAGTACAAAAATACTGTGCGATGGAAAGTGCCTGGAAAACCGAAATAAAATTTTGGGATAATCCGGCCTTGAATAGTAATCCCGTCCGAACTAAGAGGGTGCATCATCATAGGACACCCGGGATAAACACCAAAAAGCCAAAACCCTCTACAGGGCATGGAACCGTACTGGAAAGGTGGCTTGATGGACCCTGTAGAATCCACAATACAGAGGACGCCACACCAACTCACAGCCTTAGAGCATGTTGGATACTCCGGCAGGTGGCCAAAATTGGCGAGGACCTCTTAATTCTGGAGGCCGTAGAAAGCCAGCCCGAGGACACCAGTACCGTTCTCACAGTCTTCGAGACTTTCGCATCAAACAATATGCAAAAAGAACACTCCGCAGCCTCGCCGAAGTCTATCAAGTTGCAACAATAAATCCATGGAGCGACACTGCTATTACCTTCAACACAAGTGATGAACCTAGATTCCGAACAGCCCGAGCACCAGCCGCATTGGTCCTCAGTCCCATAGTGGACGGCTTTCGCCTCACCAAGGTGCTCATGGATGGAGGCAGCGGACTGAACCTCATTTATGAGGAAACCCTTCAAAAAATGGAAATAGACTGGAACCGCATCGAGCGAAGCAGCACAACCTTTAGAGGAATAATCCCCAGTCGGGAAGCGCGCTGCACAGGAAAAATCACACTAGATGTGGTGTTCGGCACGCCGGATAATTACAGGTCCGAAGAAGTCACGTTTCAGGTGGCCTCGTTTAAGAGCGGATATCACGCTTTACTAGGGCGGGAAGCATTCACAATCTTCCAAGCAATACCCCATTACGGGCACATGAAGCTTAAGATGCCCGGGCCGAATGGAATTATCACTCTAGCTAGTGATCTGGACATAGCACTCCACGCCGAAAACAAGACGGCCGCATTAGCCCTTGAGGCACTATCCGAAGCCTTAGCGGCCGAGGAACTGACTGCGCTGCGCTCCACGGTTAATAGGGATGATATGATACTCGATAAGAGATCCAAATCCACATCCTGCAAGCCAGCTGACGAAATAGTCAAATTCCAGGTCCATCCAATGGACCCCAATAAAACAGCTTCCATCAGGGCACGACTGAACCCTGATGTAGACGCCGCACTGCGAGAGTTCCTACGAGAGAACTGGGACATATTCGCCTGGCACCCTTCAGGGATCCCACGTAGGCTGGCCGAACACAGCTTAAATATCCTAAAAGGATTCAAACCTGTCAAACAAGCCCTTTGGCGTTTTTCTGAACCCAAGAGACAGGCTATGGGAGAGGAGCTAGCCAAGCTATTGGAGGCCGGATTCATTAGAGACATAAAACATCCGGACTGGCTAGCAAACCTGGTGATGGTACCAAAGAAGGACAAATCCTGGCGCCTGTGTGTCGATTTTAAAGACCTTAACAAGGCTTGCCCAAAGGATCCCTTCCCCCTCCCCCGCATCGATCAAATTATCGATGCCACCGCAGGACACGATTCGTTGTGCTTCCTCGACGCATACTCCGGATACCATCAAATCAAGATGGCAGAATCAGACCAAGCTGCAACAGCATTCATCACACCATATGGCCCATTCTGCTTCAACACAATGCCCTTCGGGCTGAAAAACGCCGGCGCAACATATCAGCGCATGATCCAGACATGTCTGGCAAACCAGATCGGCAAAACAGTGGAGGCGTATGTGGATGATGTGGTCGTCAAATCAATACATGTCGAATCTCTAATAGACGACTTGAGGCTTACATTCGATAACCTCCGAAAATATGACATCAAGCTCAACCCGGAAAAATGCGTCTTTGGTGTTCCAGCCGGAAAGCTCTTGGGCTTCATTGTATCCGGTAGAGGAATTGAAGCAAATCCAGCCAAGATCCGAGCTTTGTCACAATTGGATATCCCAAAGGACCTCAAACAAATACAAAAATTAACCGGATGCGTGGCGGCTTTAAGCCGCTTCATCACTCGCTTGGGAGAAAAGGCACTACCCCTCTATCGCCTCCTTCGGTGCACCGAACACTTTGAGTGGACAGAGGCCTCCACGGCCGGACTTGATGAAATAAAAGCCATATTGGCAACAAACCCAGTCCTGGCCGTGCCGAACACCGGCGAACCAATGTTATTGTACATTGCAGCAACACATCAAGTTGTCAGCGCAGTGCTCATTGTCGAGCGGGAAACGGATGGACACAAATTCCCCCTTCAAAGGCCGGTCTACTACGTATCCACTGTCCTCACTCCATGCAAATCACGGTACCCGCATTATCAAAATATTGCATACGCGATATTCATGGCATCCCGGAAGCTACGACACTACTTTCAAGAGTGTTCCATAACAGTAGCCTCGGAAGTACCACTCAACGATATTATCAACAACCGCGACGCAACGGGCCGGATTGCAAAATGGGCCATCGAGCTTCTCCCGTTTGATATAACCTATAAGCCACGGCGAGCTATTAAATCGCAAGTTTTGGCCGACTTCGTCGCACAATGGACGGAGGCCGAGCTCCCTAAAGAGTACGGCACATATTCAAACTGGATTATGCATTTCGACGGCTCCAAAATGTTGGCCGGACAGGGGGCTGGCGTCGTCCTGACGTCTGCCACAGGAGACACAGTCCAATATGTGCTCCAGATCATGTACATGGATTCCAACAATGCAGCCGAATATGAGGCCCTCCTACATGGTCTCCGGATAGCAGTATCCATGGGTATCCAGTGCCTAGAGGTACGTGGGGATTCAAACCTCGCGATATCCCAAATAAATGGAGACTTCGACGCCAAGGACCCAAAAATGGCAGCTTACCGCAACGCCGTCCTAAAAATGTCAGCTCGGTTCGAAGGGCTAGAGTTTCACCATATAGCCCAAGAAAACAATCAAGCAGCGGACATCCTAGCACGCATCGGAGCAAAACATGATGCAGTCCCCTCAACATCTTTTTGGAAAGATTGTTCAAGCCATCCATAGCATGGGAGGGGGGACCCGCAAATAACAGCCTGGACCCAGCCGCACCACTCGACGCCGAACAATCTGACACAATTGGAGGCTCTGCCAATGAAATTACACCTTCAGCCCACGTAATAATGGCGGTCATCACCCTGTGGACAGAACCATTCCTAGCCTACCTTACTAGGCAGGAACTCCTGGAGGACCAAAATGAGGCCCGCTGCATAGTGCGGCGATCTAAAGCCTTCAGAGTCCATGAGGGAGAGCTTTATAAGAAAAGCACTACCGGAGTCCTTCAAAGGTGCATCTCCGAAGAGGAAGGGCGGAACCTTCTGGCTGAAATTCATGCCGGACTCGGTGGTCACCACGCCGCTGCTCGGTCCCTTGTTAGCAAGGCTTTCGGTGCAGGCTTTTATTGGCCGACGGCCCGGGCAGACGCTCAGGACCTAGTCCAACGATGCGCTGGTTGCCAACTTTTTGCCAACCAAAGCCATATGCCACCCACCCCACTCCAAACTATACCCATCACCTGGCCTTTTGCGGTCTGGGGGCTTGACATGGTCGGACCCCTTAAAGGTGGGACCGATAGGAAAAAATACTTACTGGTCATGGTGGATAAATTCACCAAATGGATAGAAGCCAAGCCTGTTAAAATGGCTGAATCCGGACCTGTGATAGACTTCATATCCGGGGTTGTACACTGTTATGGCGTCCCCCACAGCATCATAACCGATAACGGTACAAACTTTACCGCCGACGAGGTAAAACTCTGGTGCAAAAACATGGGCATCAAGCTCGATTATGCTTCCGTCTATCACCCACAAACCAACGGCCAGGTCGAACGTGCAAATGGTCTTATCATGAGTGGCATTAAACCCAGACTGGTGCGGTCCCTCAAGGAATCTAACACGCACTGGGTAGAGGAGCTCGACTCCGTGCTATGGGGGCTGCGGACCACGCCAAATCGCACCACCGGATACACACCATTTTTTATGGTGTACGGCGCAGAGGCAGTTCTGCCCTGCGACATAATTCATGACTCACCTAGAGTGCGCATGTATGAAGAAAGAGAAGCCGAGATCGATCGGCAGGACAACTTGGACGCCCTGGAGGAGGAGCGTGACGTGGCAAAAGCCCGTTCCGCATCTTATCAACAGCAGGCCCGAAGATATCAAAGCAGAGAAGTACGGGCCAAAAATTACAATGTTGGCAAACTAGTTCTACGCCTGCCGGATAAGAAAAAGGACAAACTCAAGCCCAAGTGGGAAGGTCCATTCATAATTGACCAAGTCCTGACTGGCGGGGCGTACCGCCTGCGAGATGCGTCGGATAACCGACTCGAGCCGAACCCGTGGAACGCCACCCGTCTCCGAAGATTCTATGCCTAGCGCCGGACTCTGTGTTCGTCTCCTTCCTCTGTCCATTTTTTGCATTTTTCTGTCTTACATTTCTCTCCTTCCCCTCTTTTCTTTTATAGCCCTTAAAGGCTTATCTAGTGACGCGCCACTCGCGCTCATTAAACCTGGGGGCTTCTTTAACAGAAGCTTATTTATACGGGCTTCACGCCCAACACATGCGTCAAACTTCCGCATGTACCTTTTTCTTCACCATTATATGCATCAATATGACTTAAGTTTTGGCCAAGCTGGGTTGCCTGGCTCCTGTGCTTACCCCTACGTTCCCGATTGTTCGGCTAGGCGGTAAAGGGAGCACCTCTGCGATTGTTACTGCCGGGTCAGCCGAATGTGTACCTCAGACTGGGCGAAGCCGAAAGCTAGCGTTCTTAAGGGAATATTTGGTTGGTGAGATAAAAGCTGATCTTTTTACTCATTTTATGCGCCCCCAGATGCTTTTTTCTGCATCTTTTTACGCAGTCCGGACATGCACTTTAGGGCATGCCTCCCAGCGAAAGGAACCCCTAACGGAACTATTCTCTCTGGAAGATGTTTCTTACTAACCATGTAATATAACATAACTAGTTGGGCACTTGTCTGATAAAGCACTAATGACCCCTACGCTTGGTCTCCACGCATACCACGGTTCTTATATAACCGCTATGGTATTCGGACACACTCCGGACCGTCAGGTCCCAAGGTTGAAGCGAAAAGATCGGCAACGACAAACGATCTACAATCCGGCTAGAAGGCATTACACATGTCAATTCAAAATTACATAGTCATTCTGACTGATTGTATTCCTCTCCTATACCATCTAATAGGCTGTCTAATTTATAGTCCTGCTGGGAATACTTCTCGGCCAACTCTACTTGGCCGAATACTAAGCTCACAGGGATCTCCTTCCCGTCAGGCCCCACTGGTCCGACCTCGGCCATGTGGTTTGGGTCAGACTTCGTAAAACGAGTCTTCACCATGGCCCAGGCTTCCCGAGCGCCTTGTCGGCAGGCCGATATCTTCCACAACCGGAAGCGCCGCCGATCTCCCTTCAGCTTCTCCGCAAGCTCTCCAAGGCCCTCGGGCATGGAGTGGGCAGGCCATAAGGCTTGGGCAACGCCTCGCATCGCCTGCCGAATTCGCTCGTGTAGTTGCACGAGTTCAGGAAGAAGGTCACCCATAGAACCGGGCATCTCCTCTGCAGGACGACCTATGAGCATACCTACAGACATTACTCTGTTAGTCGACTTCCTCGCCGAACTCTTTTTTCAAAGTTCGTTCAAGCACTTACTAAATATGCCGCGTTGAAGCCGCTGATTCTCCTTCGTGGAGTCGGACAGCTGGCCACGAACATCTTTAAGTTCGATGTCCAGCCTGGTGTTGGCATCCTGAAGATCATTCTTCTCTCGCCTCACCTTTGTCAACATACTCTCACCGGCCTTTAGCCGGCGTAAGAGTTGTTGCTTTTCCGGATCGAGTCCGGCGCCATCTGCAACATGATTTGTCAGATTTGCACCCACACCGCACAATACTAATCTTTCGGAGTGTATCTTACCTGAGGGGGTCTCTTTGGGCTCCCCTGCTGCGGCTAGTGCGGCCTCTAGTTGGGCCTTGCACTTTTCCAGCTCCTGGGACAGTACAGTATTCTTCTCTGTAAGAACCTGCATATTAAATGATCCTTAAATCAGTTGCTCTAACTGTTTCATGTCTCGGGGGCTACTGGTATATATATATTTGACCAAAATTTTCTTACCCGTATGTCTTTTACATACTGCTCCGTGGCTCTGGCTAAACCATTTTGAGCGGCACGGAGGTACGCATCTCCCGAATTAAAGGCATCTAAAGCCTCTTGGGAGAAACAAGCGTCACGTAGAACTGTCCGGCGACGCCTGTGGTTCATGGCACTCTCCACTTCAGAATTTGTGGCAGACAGCCTGTCCGCATCCTCTGTCGGAGGAGCGTCCGGTGCGCGCCTTGTGCTCGCCTCCGCTTCCTGGCCAGACGTTGGAGCCTGGTTGGTGGAGGCGCGATTGGCAACCTCTCCGGATGTAGTCCGGCGAGGTCTCTTCGTTCTGAAGATAGCACGAATGTTAATATTCCCTTACAGAATAACACCAGGGAAACAGAGGGTGCGCTATACCTTTGCGCCGGCATCTCAGTCCGGACTACATTCCTTTTTGCCCCACGGGGCCCTGCGGCCCCTCGTTGGCTAGCCGCTGCAGGTTCGGCCTCCTGCCTCGGAAATCTCCCCTGCAAAACACGGTTGTCGTCAGAAACACCGGAATACGTGAGAGTGGAATCTCTCTCAAGGGAATGAGACTCCAGTTTCTGTCACCTGGGAGGCCGGGATTAACCCTGGGTAATCAGCCGTGATGGCTACCAAGGTATTGTCCTTGCTTAGCTGATGGAACACCCCGTCGATAAGCTCCACCAATATGTCCGGATCCTCTTCGGAGTCCGGATTGAGGGACTGTTCTGGGTCCTCGGGCTGTGGAGGGCGGTTGCTTATATCCTTTACCTCCTGTCGCAGTTCCTGCATTGAAATCGTTAGACTACCTATCTAACCATGGGAGTAAAAAACAAACGGGCAAGCGCAATTGTTCACTTACCCAACTTGGAGGATCATACATACTGAATCCGGCCCGCGGGTTGACGCGGAGGAATTCCTCCTTTTCTCCCTTGTACAAAGAGGATAAGATCTTTACTAAGGCGGCGGCTGAGGCCGGCCCCTTACGACCGTAACGTGTGGTGTCATCCTCCCCGTTGAAATCCCACATGGGGTGGCCTCTATATTGAAGCGGCTGCACCCCCCGCATAATGCATGCGACCATGACTCCAATCATGGTTAGTCCAGAATGAGCCAATAGTCTTATCCGGCCCATTAGGTAAAGGACGTCTCTGTCGCTTTCTCTCTGAGAGCTCCGCGGACGCCAGCTCAAGCGTTTCTTCAATGGAGCACTGTTGAACTCAGGGAGACCGACCCGGATAGGGTCTGGTAGTGGGACGTCATCTAGATAAAACCATTCCGAAGGCCAGTCCTCGGACGCCTTCTTTGGGGTTCCGGATAGGTATCCGGTCCCGGCGATGCGCCATACTTCGGCTCCGCCCACTTGGTATATAGACCCCTTTTGAGAACGGGGCACCAGGCAGAATAACCTCTTCCACAGCGCGAAATGAGCCTCAACGCCTAAAAATAGCTCGCAAAGGGCGACGAAACCCGCAATATGCAATACGGAGGCGGGCGTGAGATTGTGCAGATGGAGGCTGTAGAACTCCAGAAGCCCGTGGAGAAATGGATGAATTGGAAATCCCAGTCCCCTTATTAGATAGGGGACGAGGCACACCCGCTCTCCTTTAGAAGGATTGGGGGTGCTCTCCGCTTGTTTTCCGCCATTGTAGGTGGCGAGACCGGCTCGGACCGGGACCATGTATGCTTGAGGGAGAAATCCCTTGGCCTGAAGGGACGCTAACTTGCTATGCGGGATGGTGCAACTCTCCCAGTCCCCGGGTTTGGGACCGGAGGGGCGAGGGGAGGAACTGCGACGGCTGGTCATGTTGGAATGGACCTTTGCTGGAAGCGCTCTGATGATAACTCATGGAAAGGAGAAGATGTGGTTTGAACCTAAATCCCCATCCCGTTAAATAGGCGGCTCGTTTATACGGCTAGGGGTGTGGATGTAAAAACACCCCGGCTTTTCGCATTTGTTTGAACACGTGGAACACGACCATTATTGGGCGTGGAAGCCGAGGAGCACTACATTACAAAAATCGGACATTATTCCTACAGGTACACAAGATTTGGAGAAGAACCCGCCTTGCAATGCCGAACAATCTGCGCGCTGGACTCATCGTCATTGAAGCCTGGTTGAGGGGCTACTGAGGGAGTCCTGGATTAGGGGGTGTTCGGGTAGCCGGACTCATGGACTATGAAGATACAAGATTGAAGACTTCGTCCCGTGTCCGGATGGGACTTTCCTTGGCGTGGAAGGCAAGCTTGGCGATGCGGATATTCAAGATCTCCTACCATTGTAACCGACTTTATGTAACCCTAACCCTATCCGGTGTCTATATAAACCGGAGGGTTGTAGTCCGTAGGCGATCAACCCCATACACAACAATCATACCATAGGCTAGCTTCTAGGGTTTAGCCTCCTTGATCTCGTGGTAGATCTACTCTTGTACTACCCATATCATCAATATTAATCAAGCAGGAGTAGGGTATTACCTCCATCGAGAGGGCCCAAACCTGGGTAAAAAACATCGTGTTCCCTGTCTCCTGTTACCATCCGGCCTAGACGCACAGTTCGGGACCCCCTACCCGAGATCCGCCGGTTTTGACACCGACACTCGTGTTTAGCTCCCCTGTTTTATTTTTGATATGTTCCTAGAGAAAATTAAGTTGAAAGATGTTAGTAGCAATGATGCGGATTGGATCCGTGATCTGAGGATTATCCTCATTGCTGCACAGAAGAATTATGTCTTTGATGCACCGCTAGGTGACAGACCTATTGCAGGAGCAGATGCAGACGTTATGAACGTTTGGCTAGCTTAATATGATGACTACTTGATAGTTTAGTGCACCATGCTTAACAGCTTAGAATCGGGGCTTCAGAGACATTTTGAACGCCATGGAGCATATAAGATGTTCCAAGAGTTGAAATTGGTATTTCATACTCATGCCCGTGTCGAGAGGTATGAGACCTCTGACAGTACTTTGCCTACAAGATGGAGGAGAATAGTTCAACCAGTGAGCATGTGCTCAGATTGTCTGAGTACTACGATTGCTTGAATCAAGTGGGAGTTAATCTTCCAGATAAGAGAGTAATTGACAAAGTTCTCTAGTCACTATCACCGAGTTACTAGAACTTAGTGATGAACTATAATATGCAAGGGATGACAAAAGTAATTCCCAAGCTCTTCGTGATGCTGAAATCGACGAAGGTAGAAAGAAAGAAAAGCATCAAGTGTTGATGGTTGACAAAGACCAGTAGTTTCAAAAAGGGAAAAGGGAAGAAAGGGAACTTCAAGAAGAACAGCAAGCAAGTTGCTGCTCAAGTGAAGAAGCCCAAGTCTGGACCTAAGCCTGAGACTGACTGCTTCTACTTCAAAGGGACTGGTCACTAGAAGCGGAACTGCCCCAAGTATTTGGCGGATAAGAAGGATGGCGAGGTGAACAAAGGTATATTGGATATACATGTTATTGATGTGTACTTTACTAGTGTTTATAGCAACCCCTCGGTATTTGATACTAGTTCAGTTGCTAAGAGTAGTAACTCAAAACGAGAGTTGAAGAATGAACAGAGACTAGTTAAGGGTGAAGTGATGATGTGTGTTGGAAGTGGTTCCAAGATTGATATGATCATCATCGCACACTCCCTATACTTTCTGGATTAGTGTTAAACCTAAAATAAATGTTATTTAGTGTTTGCGTTGAGCATGAATATGATTGGATCATGTTTATTGCAATATAGTTATTCATCTAAGTTAGAGAATAATTGTTGTTCTGTTTACATGAATAAAACCTTCTATGGTCATACACCCAATAAAAATGGTTTGTTGGATCTCGATCATGGTGATACACATTTTTATAATATTGAAGCCAAAAGATGCAAAGTTAATAATGATAGTGCAACTTATTTGTGGCACTGCCGGTTAGGTCATATTGATGTAAAGCGCATGAAGAAAATCCATGCTGATGGGCTTTTGGAATCACTTGATTATGAATCAGTTGATGCTTGCGAACCATGCCTCATGGGCAAGATGACTAAGACTCCGTTCTCCGGAACAATGCATCAAGCAACAGATTTTTTGGAAATCATGCATACTGATGTATGTGGTCTGATGAATATTGAAGCTCGCGGCAGGTATCATTATTTTCTGATCTTCACAGATGATTTGAGCAGATATGAGTATATCTACTTGATGAAACACAAGTCTAAAACATTTCAAAAGTTCAAAGAATTTCAGAGTGAAGTGGAGAATCATCGTAACAAAATAAAAGTTTCTACGATATGATCGCAGAAGTAAAATATTTGAGTTACGAGTTTGGCCTTCAGTTAAAACAATGTGAAATAGTTTCACTACCCACGCCACCTGGAACACCACAGTGTAATGGTGTGTCAGAATGTCATAACCGTGCTTTATTAGATATGGTGCGATCTATGATATTTCTTACCGATTACCACTATCGTTTTGGGGTTATGCATTAGAGACAGCTACATTCACGTTAAATAGGGCACCATCTAAATCCGTTGAGACGACACCGTATGAACTGTGGTTTGGCGAGAAACCTAAGCTGTCGTTTCTTAAAGTTTGGGACTGCGTTGCTTATGTGAAAAAGTTTCAAAATGATAAGCTCGAACCCAAATCGGAGAAGTAAATCTTCATAGGATACCCCAAAAAATGTTGGGTACACCTTCTATCACAGATCCGAAGGCAAGATATTCATTGCTGAGAATGGATCCTTTCTAGAGAAGGAGTTTCTCTCGAAAGAAGTGAGTGGGAGGAAAGTAGAACTTGATGAGGTAACTGTACCTGCTCCCTTATTGGAAAGTAGTTCATCACAGAAATCTGTTCCTGTGACTACTACACCAATTAGTGAGGAAGCTAATGATGATGATCATGTAACTTCAGATCAAGTTACTACCGAACCTCGTAGGTAAACCAGAGTGAGATCCGCACCAGAGTGGTATGGTAATCCTGTTCTAGAGGTCATGTTACTTGACCATGATGAACCTACGAACTATGAGGAAGCGATGATGAGCCCAAATTCCGCGAAATGGCTTGAGGCCATGAAATCTGAGATGAGATCCATGTATGAGAGCAAAGTATGGACTTTGATTGACTTGCCCAATGATCGGCGAGCCATTGAGATTAAATGGATCTTCAAGAGGAAGACATACGCTGATAGTAGTGTTACCATCTACAAAGCTAGAATTGTCACAAAAAGGTTTTCGACAAGTTCAAGGTGTTGAGTACGATGAGATTTTCTCACTCGTATCTATGCTTAAGTCTGTCCGAATCATGTTAGCAATTGCCGATTTTTATGATTATGAAATTTGGCAGATGGATGTCAAAACTGCATTCCTGAATGGATTTCTGGAAGAAGAGTTGTATATGATGCAACCAGAAGGTTTTTTCAATCCTAAAGGTGCTAACAAAATATGCAAGCTCCAGCGATCCATCTATGGACTGGTGCAAGCATCTCGGAGTTGGAATATATGCTTTGATAAGTTGATCAAAGCATATAGTTTTATACAGACTTGCAGTGAAGCCTGTATTTACAAGAAAGTGAGTGGGAGCACTACAGCATTTCTGATAAGTATATGTGAATGACATATTGTTGATCAGAGATAATGTAGAATTATTCTGCAAAGCATAAAGGAACTTTTGAAAGGATTTTTTCAGGTGAAGCTGCTTACATATTGAGCATCAAGATCTATAGAGATAGATCAAGACGCTTGATAAGTTTTTCAATGAGTACATACCTTGAAAAGATTTTGAAGTAGTTCAAAATGGAACAGTCAAAGAAGGAGTTCTTGCCTGTGTTACAAGGTGTGAAGTTGAGTAAGACTCAAAACCCGACCACGGCAGAAGATAGAGAGAGAATGAAAGTCATTCCCTATGCCTCAGCCATAGGATCTATAAAGTATGCCATGGTGTGTACCAGATCTATTGTATACCCTACACTGTATTTAGCAAGGGAGTACAATAGTGATCTAGGAGTAGATCACTGGACATTGGTCAAAATTATCCTTAGTGGGATAAGGATATGTTTCTCGATTATGGAGGTGACAAAAGGTTCGTCGTAAAGGGTTACGTCGATGCAAGTTTTGACACTGATCCAGATGACTCAAAGTCTCAATCTGGATACATATTGAAAGTGGGAGCAATTGGCTAGAGTAGCTCCGTGCAAAGCATTGTTGACATAGAAATTTGCAAAATACTTACGGATCTGAATGTGGCAGATCCGTTGACTAAACTTCTCTCACAAGCAAAACATGATCACACCTTAGTACTCTTTGGGTCTTAATCACGTAGCGATGTGAACTAGATTATTGACTCTAGTAAACCCTTTGGGTGTTGGTCACATGTCGATGTGAACTATGGTGTTAATCACATGGTGATGTGAACTATTGGTATTAAATCACATGGCGATGTGAACTAGATTATTGACTCTAGTGCAAGTGGGAGACTGGAGGAAATATGCCCTAGAGGAAATAATAAAGTTATTATTTATTTCCTTATATCATGATAAATGTTTATTATTCATGCTAGAATTGTATTAACCGGAAACATAATACATGTGTGAATACATAGACAAATAGAGTGTCACTAGTATGCCTTTACTTGACTAGCTCGTTGATCAAAGATGGTTATGTTTCCTAACCATAGACATGAGTTGTCATTTGATTAATGGGATCACATCATTAGGAGAATGATGTGATTGACTTGACCCATTCCGTTAGCTTAGCACTTGATCGTTTAGTTTGTTGCTATTGCTTTCTTCATGACTTATACATGTTCCTATGACTATGAGATTATGCAACTCCCGTTTACCGGAGGAACACTTTTTGTGCCACCAAACGTCACAACGTAACTGGGTGATTATAAAGGTGCTCTGCAGGTGTCTCCGAAGGTACTTGTTGGGTTGGCGTATTTCGAGATTAGGATTTGTCACTCCGATTGTCGGAGAGGTATCTCTAGGCCCACTCGGTAATGCACATCACTATAAGCCTTGCAAGCATTGCAACTAATGAGTTAGTTGCGGGATGATGTGTTACGGAACGAGTAAAGAGACTTGCCGGTAACGAGATTGAACTAGGTATTGAGATACCGACGATCGAATCTTGGGCAAGTAACATACCGATGACAAAGGGAACAACGTATGTTGTTATGCGGTTTGACCGATAAAGATCTTCATAGAATATGTAGGAGCCAATATGAGCTTCCAGGTTCCTCTATTGGTTATTGATCGGAGACGTGTCTCGGTCATGTCTACATAGTTCTCGAACCCGTAGGGTCCGCACGCTTAAAGTTCGATGACGGTTATATTATGAGTTTATGTGTTTTGATGTACTGAAGGAGTTCGGAGTCCCGGATGAGATCGGGGACATGACGAGGAGTCTTGAAATGGTCGAGACATAAAGATCGATATATTGGACGACTATATTCGGACATCGGAAAGGTTTCGAGTGATTCGGGTATTTTCGGGAGTACCGGGGAGTTACGGGAATTCGTATTGGGCCTTAATGGGCCATACGTGAAAGGAGAGAAAGGCCTCAAAGGGTGGCCGCACCCCTCCCCATGGGCTGGTCTGAATTGGACTAGGGAGGGGGGCGCACCCTTCCTTCCTTATCTTTTTCCCTTCCCTTTCCTTCTCTCCTACTCCTACTACTTGGAAGGGCTCCTAGTTCTACTAGGAAAGGGGGAATCCTACTCCCGGTGGGAGTAGGACTCCCCTAGGGTGCGCCATAGAGAGGGCCGGCCCCTCCCCTCCTCCACTCCTTTATATACGTGGCCAGGGGGCACCCCATAGACACAACAATTGACCTCTTGATCTCTTAGCCGTGTGCGGTGCCCCTCTCCACCATAATCCACCTCGATCATATTTTAGCGGTGCTTAGGCGAAGCCCTGCGTCGGTAGAACATCATCATCGTCACCACGCCGTCATGCTGACAAAACTCTCCCTCAACACTCGGCTGGATCGGAGTTCGAGGGACGTCATCGAGTTGAATGTGTGCAGAACTCGGAGGTGCCGTGCGTTCGGTACTTGATCGGTCGGATCGTGAAGACGTACGACTACATCAACCGCATTTCGGTCTACGAGGGTACATAGACAACACTCTCCCCTCTCATTGCTATGCATCACCATGATCTTGCATGTGCGCGTAGGAATTTTTTTGAAATTACTACGTTCCCCAACACCGTTCCCCAACACACTACCCTCTCATGGGGCCTGGGGGTGGGGATGAGTTGCCCCTCCTCTGGGAGCTGGTGCGCGATGTCGTCGGGAAAGTATCCGGCTGTCCTCAGCTTCTTGACGTGTCCCTCCATGACGGAGGAGACCATCCACCTGCCTCCCGCTCCGGACATGGTTGGAGAAGGTCGAGGTGGGAAATACGAACTTGGGCGTTGGGGCTCGAGTGTGCGAAGGTGGATGAGCAAAGAAGGAAGAAGGCGTGGATGAAAAGGTAAATCCTTATCCCTTTATATGGGCGGACGAAACTATGCGTCCCCACTAGCCTGGTAAAACTCGCTTCTCCCCCAAGCGCCATAATTGATGGCACGGTTGGGTTACGCACACCCGTATTGATGAGAATCCCGTGATAAGGGGACACGATCTCTGCTTTGACAAGACGTGTCAAAAAATTGCCTCGCGTTATGTGCGGGGCTAGTTAAAGGAAGCGGTTCGAATAATCACCGGGCCGTGACATAATGTCGTGTTGCCAAAACAAGTCAGCGAATTGGATTTGTGGAAATATTATTCTCTCTACGGTGGTATGTGGAACTTATTTTGCAGGGTCGGACACTATCCTTATGTTCAAATTCTTCCGTGGTATATTCGGAGGAGGAACCCGCCTTGCAATGCCGAAGACAATACTGCGCGCCGGACTCATCGTCATTGAAAGCCTGGTTCAGGGGCTACTGTGGGAGTTCTGGATTAGGGGGTCTCCGGACAGCCGGACTATCTCCATTGGCCGGACTGTTAGACTATGAAGATACAGGATTGAAGACTTCATCTCATGTCCGGATGGGATTCTACTTGGCGTGGAAGGCAATCTAGGCAATACAGATATGTATATCTACTCCTTTGTAACCGACCTTGTGTAACCCTAGCCCCTCCGGTGTCTATATAAAATGGAGGGTTTTAGTCTATAGGACAACATACAATCATACCATAGGCTAGCTTTTAGGGTTTAGCCTCTCTGATCTCGTGGTAGATCTACTCTTGTACTACCCATATCATCAATATTAATCAAGCAGGACGTAGGGTTTTACCTCCATCAAGAGGGCCCGAACCTGGGTAAAACATTGTGTCCCCTGCCTCCTGTTACCATCCGCCTTAGACGCACAGTTCGGGACCCCCTACACGAGATCCGCCGGTTTTGACACCGACAATCTTCATAGAATATGTATGAACCAATATGAGCATCCAGGTTCCGCTATTGGTTATTGACCGGAAGTGAGTCTCGGTCATGTCTACATAGTTCTCGAACCCGTAGGGTCCGCATGCTTAACGTTCGATGACGATAGGTATTATGAGTTTATGTGTTTTGATGTACCAAAGGTAGTTCGGAGTCCCGGATGTGATCACGGACATGACGAGGAGTCTCGAAATGGTCGAGACATAAAGATTGATATATTGGACTATGTTATTCGGACACCGAATGAGTTTCGGGGATCACCGGATAAATATCGGAGTACCGGAGGGTTATAGGAACCCCCTGGGGAACTAATGGGCCTCTATGGGCCTTAGTGGAAAGAGAGGAAGGGCCAGGAGGGGCTGACCACCCCCTTGGGTCCGAATTAGACTAGGGGAAGGGGGCGGCGCCCCCCCTTCCTTCCCTTCCCCCTCTTCCTTCCTTCCCCCTCTCTCCTTCTTGATGGATTCCTACTAGGACTTGGAGTCCTGGTAGGATTCCCATCTTGGGGGCGCGCCCTACGGCCGGCCGGCCTCCCCCTTGCTCCTTTATATACGGGGAAGGGGGCACTCTAGAACACACAAGTTGACATTTGTCTTAGCCGTGTGTGGTGCCCCCTCCACAGATTTCCACCTCGGTCATATCGTTGTAGTGCTTAGGCGAAGCCCTGCGTCGGTAACTTCATCATCACCGTCGTTCTGACGAAACTCTCTCTCGGCCTCAACTAGATCAAGAGTACGAGGGACGTCACCGAGCTGAACGTGTGCAAATCACGGAGGTGTCGTGCGTTCGGTACTTGATCGGTTGGATCGCGAAGACGTTCGACTACATCAACCGCATTTCATAACACTTCCGCTTTCAGTCTACGAGGGTACGTAGACATACTCTCCCCCTCTCATTGCTATACATCACCTAGATGGGTCTTGCGTGTGCGTAGGATTTTTTTTGAAATTACTGCGTTCCCCAACAGCAAGGACACAGGAGTCGACTCATTATTGAGGACAAACGGCCGCTGCCATGAGGTGAGAGCTGTCTCATCCTGTAAGGAGGTGGGAGACGTCGCCGCCATTCGTCACGAACTGACATGGATGTCGCTTCCCCTATGTTGGCACGCTTCTCTTGGATCGACAACGAATATCAGCTCTGCCGAGGTCAGGCTTTCTAAATTCTAATAAACTTTTCTCAATTAGATCGGCTTATTAGATTGTCCAATGGACACAACATGGAGTAGTAATGTACATCATGTTTGTGGGCGACGATGGTTTATATCTGCTGGATTCCTATAATCTTACCTGCAGACCTTGCGCTATATTTTACACCAGGCGCGCAAGCTAGAAGTTGATGAGAATTTCTGTACGATCCTCGGATTCCTTGAGATTGCACCGACGTACGTACTCTCCATAATAATGAAGGAGAGAACATCGTTTAATTAATAGTAACAAGACACGATCATCAACTGTGAAAAATAGCAGGTGTAAGATATATATGCACCGCTTTGCTAGCTCCAATAAATCTATTGATTACTCATGGTTCTTCAATTGGGTTGTTACGAAAACATGAAAAGTACTTTTAAATTATTCTAACTTGTATGACACTCAATAAATATATTGATTAGTCATGCTGCTTCAGTTGGGGTGTTGTCGACGTTGACATTGAAAATTCTACTACCACGGCTCATACCCAAGTCTGCATCGGATGATCAGAATACTAAATTTTGTAGGTAATGCTCTTTCTTCCCAGTTTTCACTTTTCATCAAGGCCTTATATAAGGTTGATTGACTGGCGGTATGCTTGCTCTGGTCCCGAGAAAGAGGATGAACAGAGAATGATGATCGATTGCTCCTACTACATTGTATATCTTGTGAATTGGCAAGTAGTACAGAGTACAAACTGTATAATGTTTACCTCAAAATAAAAGGTTGTACAGCTGGTACAATTTGTCATATATAAAGTATGCTCTTTCGTGCTAAATTTTATTGTTGCTATTTGCAGATGAAGTGGATACTACCAGTGTGTTACTGTACGATACTGTGGGCATATGATAAAAAATAAAGTATCAGTGCAGTAACCATATTACAGACATTTTTGTTGCTTACCACCAACCGTTAGGCTTCTCTATTGAGAAAGTATCTCCTGGAAACCTAAGTTTCAGTGGGAACATGAAAACCAAGACATGGGTCGTTGGATTTATGATCTAAGGGTTGTTTCTTCCACCAACCCATTGCGTGCATTTTATAGAAACACCCCGGGAATTTGTGCAAAATAGTAACCAGTCCTGTGGGCAGTTTTATGTAAAAATATGAGGTTTGATCAACAACACAAGTTTCAAATCCAACGGCCCATGTTTTAGTTTCCATGTTTCCACTGAGTGAGTGGTTTCCAGGAGATACTTTCTCCTTCTCTATTAGCAAGAGGTCAATTTGTCAGTGGAGACATAGCTGCAAAGATGCAGTATTTCAACTTTGAGAATATTTAAGCTTTTGGATTTCAGATTATAGTTGCCATCAGCAAACGGGTATGCTCTTGTACTAATGTCTGTCGGTTATCTTTAGTCTGTAGAACTTTGGAACTAAATTTGTTTGATATTCTGATTTGGACAATTGGATTTAGGGAGAACCCACTTTGATTACTTTTCACCATTGGATTTATGTCGTATCGCCATAGGACCATACGAGAAGACTGGTAACCCACAAGTATAGGGGATCGCAACAGTTTTCGAGGGTAGAGTATTCAACCCAAATTTATTGATTCGACACAAGGGGAGCCAAAGAATATTCTCAAGTATTAGCAGCTGAGTTGTCAATTCAACCACATCTGGAAACTTAATATCTGTAGCGAAGTGTTTAGTAGCAAAGTAATATGATAATAGTGGTAACGGTAGCAAAAGGTAACAGTAGTAAAAGTAATGTTTTTGGTATTTTGTAGTGATGATAGCAATAGCAACGGAAAAGTAAATAAGCGGAGAACAATATATGGAAAGCTCGTAGGCAATGGATCGGTGATGGAGAATTATGCCAGATGCGGTTCATCATGTAACAGTCATAACCTAGGGTGACACAGAACTAGCTCCAGTTCATTGATATAATGTAGGCATGTATTCCGAATATAGTCATACGTGCTTATGGAAAAGAACTTGCATGACATCTTTTGTCCTATCCTCCCGTGGCAGCGGGGTCCTTACGAAAACTAAGGGATATTAAGGCCTCCTTTTAATAGAGTACTGGAACAAAGCATTAGCACATAGTGAGTACATGAACTCCTCAAACTACGGTCATCACCGGTAAGTATCCCGATTATTGTCACTTCGGGGTTAACGGATCATAACACATAATAGGTGACTATAGACTTGCAAGATAGGATCAAGAACACTCATATATTGATGAAAACATAATAGGTTCAGATCTGAAATCATGGCAGTCGGGCCCTAGTGACAAGCATTAAGCATAGCAAAGTCATAGCAACATCAATCTCAGAACATAGTGGATACTAGGGATCAAACCCTAACAAAACTAACTCGATTACATGATAGATCTCATCCAACCCATCACCGTCCAGCAAGCCTACGATGGAATTACTCATGCACGGCGGTGAGCATCATGAAATTGGTGATGGAGGATGGTTGATGATGACGATGGCGATGGATTCCCCTCTCCGGAGCCCCGAACGGACTACAGATCGGCCCTCCCGAGAGGTTTTAGGGCTTGGCGGCGGCTCTGTATCGTAAAACGCGATGAATTCTTCTCTCTGATTTTTTTCTCCCCGAAACACAATATATGGAGTTGGAGTTGGAGTCAGAGAGGCACCAGGGGGCCCACGAGGTAGGGGGCGCACCCTAGGGGGGCAGGCGCACCCCCACCCTCGTGGAAAGGTGGTGGGCTCCCTGGCCTTCATCTTTTGCAGGTATTTTTTATATTTTCCAAAAAGTTGCTCCGTGAAGTTTCAGGTCATTCCGAGAACGTTTGTTTCTGCACATAAATAACACCATGGTAATTCTGCTGAAAACAACGTCAGTCCGGGTTAGTTCCATTCAAATCATGCAAGTTAGAGTCCAAAACAAGGGCAAAAGTGTTTGGAAAAGTACATACGACGGAGACGTATCAAAGACCACAGTGGAGACAGTCTAGGTCTCGTCGCCCTCCTCTGACCCTCCTGCCTCAAGACCATCGCTTGTCTTATGCATCAACGTGTTTATATTTTTTTTGTTTCCGATTACATGGAGTGGCAAAGATGAATTTACAATGAAGTTTCACATTTATTTATTTATTTTATGCATATAATTAATAATGTTTTTGGTTTTATAACCCATGATAAGAACGGTCAAATTATAACCCATAATCATATAAGAACATGAACATACCTCTCTGATTGTGAATACATTCTTCTTCATTAAATGCCAAAAGTCGCACTTATGTGATCTTCAGTAAGTAAGTAGTTTCCGGTCAATACACCATGGCAGTTATCATGTTGAAAATTATCAACATTTTTGTTCGCACATTAATATTGAACATTACCTACACAGAGCTTGTCCAAATTTCTGTACAGAATAGTATGCCCTTTCTCTCTACCATTCCCTTTTCCGCAGAACAGGGCTACTAGGTTTCATACCCTCCCTTATCCCATCCTGTCTTCGTCTTGTGCTCCTGGGTTCCACCCCATGGCGATACAGACCATTATAGGTAATGCGGAACTTCCTTGCGGTTAGTAATGGGTGCGCAAGGCGCAAAAAAGAAAAAGAAGTAATGGGTGCGGCAACTACCTTTGATTGTTTACCATTCTCTGGTCTACACATATGGCATTTGCTAATTAACTGTATTCTTTTTCTTCCTTGAATAGTGCACGTGAGAACTGTTTCAATTTTAATGCAGACAATATGCCATCTTTCGCAGTACATGAGGACCATTTCATTGATTTCCTAAAGTTGAAAATAAAACATCAAATGATGGTAAAGCGAGAAGATAAAGTTTGGGATTTGACAATAATACTAGAGTAAGGGCGGATGCAGAGATAGAGGTAAAATTTGGTCCCATAGAGAAAAGACCCCGCTTGAGTGCCGCTCCTGGCGGCACCAGGGCGCCAAACCTAGTCGCCAAAGGATAGGCCAAATCAAGCGGCCCGCCGCCACTGCCGCTGGCACTTGCGTGGCGGCGGCTGGGCATCCATACGTCATTCTGACAACGATGCTAGGAGCTCACGGCGGTGGCCCCGAGGTTGGTCGTGACGCTGGTCTAGTCAGTGTGACTGCAGATGCGGCGGTCCCCTTCGGCTGCGTGGGCGATGATGAAGCAAGCGGGAGATGGGTGTCCTTCTTCATGTTGCTTGGGGAGTGGCCTTGGGGCGCCTCGACGACATCTGGCAGGGACGGCGTGGCAGTTGGCGGCACTCCGGCGGCTACTGGCGTGTGGATCCGACGGTTGGCTACTTGACACCCACTCCAAGGGCGGGGTTGTGGCTGCTACGGGTTGCTCAGGCTTCGGCCCGGCAGCTCTGCTCTGCGGGATGGCGGCCCCCCTCCAGGCTTGATGCGACAAATCTGGCCATCTTGCTAGCCCGACGTGGTTGTGGCATGGTGGAGGCTACTGGACCGGTGGCCCCGGATTTGGTGTTAGCGGCTTTGGCTGGGGGGAGGGGGTGGTGCATGCGTCTAGACGTGGTGCATCATGGGACCCCATGACAAGTTCATTGTCGGCCTTGGCAGGATGGGGTTTGTTTGTTGTGCCGGTGCGAGCAGTTGATGGTTGAGTATCTCCGAAAGAAATCCTATGTTTGGCCTTTGCCGGGTCTGGCGATGGCGATGCCCGTGGGCGTCATGCTCTTTCTTGGAAGCGTTGTTGTTGTGTGGTGCTCCTCTCGGCCCGTCCCCCCGACCTTGTCTCCGGAGGGAAAGCTCAGATCCTCAGGATCGGGCGACAAAGGGGCCTTCACGTCTTCTTCCTTCTTTGGGGAATCGTCTTAGAGTCGGCCACTACCCGAAGACTGGTGGATGGCGGCATCTTCGCCGTGTAGTTTGTTGAGGCAGCCATTTCGGGGGCGATGGTGTCTGTTTGGCAACGATGATGGAGTTGAGAGGAGCTTCGTTCGTGGCTCGGGCTTCGGTAGTCAGATCTTCTCGACGTGTCCGAGGTGCTCTTTCGCTGGTTGTTTGGTTGCTTTGAAGTCAAAGCTGTAGTGCCGCATGTCCTGCACATTTCCCTTGTGATGCTCGTCGTCAGAGTTGGAGTTGTCAGTTGTTTGCACTTGTGGCCTGCTGTTGGCATGTGTCATCATGGTTTCAGTGCAGCTGCTTGTGGGGTTGGCTTCGATGATGAAGGTCTATGGTGAAGTCGGAGTTGCTCGTTCGGAGGTAACTGGTGATGACGATGACGCTTGCGACTACTCGCCAGATGTCTTTTCCTCTTTGTAGCTTTATGTTCTATGTCGATAGCCAGGTTGGCCGGTGTACCCATGTTATGTGGGCTGGATATATCAGTTTTTGCCTGGTTTCCCGTCAATTAACGGTCAATTCTCACTCTCTAATCAATGAAAATGGCAAGTCTTTTGCCTCGTTTCAAAAAAAGAGATAAAGGTGAATGGGGAGGAGGGACGACAAGAGATAGGCCGCTTTGTTTTTCACTGATGGTTAAGGAGATGCTGCCTCCGCGAGAAGAAAGACAAGGATAGAAAGAATTGGGTTGCGTTCGATCTGGAGGTATCCAAAACATAGGATTGGAAGCATGTGTAGGAATAGAAGATGATTGCAGCTATAAAATGGAGGAGCAAGAAACCAGAAAAAGCTTACAACAAGGCCCGCGGCAACGTTTACAACGGAAGATGATTGCAGCTATAAATTGAGCATTGTTTACATATTCATTTTCGGCTCGTGGCAATGCACGGGCAGTCTACTAGTATATATGATAACCTAGTTGTATACTACAATTTCTTCAAGGAGAATTAAGATTGGCAACATATTTGGTATTTGCAATGTGTTAAAATTGCTACTTAAATTGGTCTAAAGCTACTGAAATTTTCCTTTTTATAGATTTTTTCCTGCAAATACTGATTGTTACAAATTTAACTCACTACTTAAATTTCGTACAAATGAGGGTCTCAAGGTAGCAACAAGAAGCACATATCACAACAATCACCAACAACAAATGTTTGCTCTTCATGCTTTGTTTTGATGTACAGATACAAGCTTCATGGTAGGCATGGTAGCTTGCCTCTTCTTTTCTTCAACATGCGTTGCTTCATTTGTTGGGTTGGAGAGCGAGGGAGAGAAAAATGACGTACTTTTGTTCCAAGCATCCTATTGCAAATGAAGAAAGAGCAAAGTCGCTAGATTACTTCCATTTTTCTCTATATATCATGGTATGCATGTGGTAGTTCTCTAAATCTTGTAGGTATGTTTTCTGTAAATCATGGTAGTTCTAAATTCTCTACATGTGTCATGGTGGTGAGGGTAGCAGACGCGACAACAGACGGCGGTTCTGTCTGCACCTGGTGTGGTGGACTGGCTAGGGAGCAATGAATTTGTACTCGTATTTGGTCAAGAATGGAGATGGATTCGAGAGAGATATCGCTGGGAGCACCATTTTTGTACCAGCCATTTTTCTGTCCTCTCTTGGTTATCCCTCTTGTTGGAAGGAGGATGACACTACTAGGGAAAAGGCTAGCAGTAGCGCGAGGTTTTGCCTTAGCAGTAGCGCGGGGCCCAGTGCTACTGCTAACAATACATAGCAGTAGAGTGCTTGCTAAGAAGCACACTACTGCTAATAGCAACAGCGCCTCTTTTAAGAACATGTTGCTGCTAAAAGCACGCTGCTACTACGTGCATTCCCGCGCTACTGCTAAATTTTCCTATATTTTTTTCTGCAGCATATTGGCGCTGTATTTGTACAGATTTTATACAGTAGTCTGATCATATGATTTTATGATCATGAAGAGTTATCATATATATACCAGTGGGTGAAAGAGATGTCGATTAGATCCAAGTGGAGGCAACATGGTGCAGATCCAAAGTAATAACTCATCATGGTCATAATGATATAACAACTCAGCATCATCATCATCATAATAATAACTCATCACCGTTATCATAATAATAAGTCATACTCATCATCATCATCATCATCATCATCAACATCATCGTTGATACGTCTCCAACGTATCTATAATTTTTATTGCTCCATGCTATATTTTCTTCTATTTTGGATGTTTATGGGCTTTATTATACACTTTTATATTAATTTTGGGACTAACCTATTAACCCAGAGCCCAGTGCCAGTTTCTGTTTTTTTGTGCCTATTTTAGGGTTTCGAAGAAAAGGAAATTCAAACAGAGTCCAATTGACCTGAAACTTCACAGAACTTATTTTTGGACCAGAAGCAACCCAGAAGACTTGGAGTGTATGTAAGGGAAGCCACGAGGAAGCCACGAGGCAGGGGGCACGCCCTCCACCCTCGTGGGCCCCTTGTGGCTCCCCTTACGTACTTCTTCCGCCTATATATATCTCCATATACCCTAAAATGATCGGCGAACACAATAGATCGGGAGTTCCGCCGCCAGAAGCCTCCGTAGACACTGAAAGCCAATCTAGACCCGCTCTGGCACCCTGCCGGAGGGGGAATCCCTCTCTGGTGGCCATCTTCATCATCCGAGTGCTCTCCATGACGAGGATGGAGTAATTCTCCCTCGGGGCTGAGGATATGTACCAGTAGCTATGTGTTTGATCTCTCTCTCTCTCCTGTGTTCTTGAGGTGATACGATCTTGATGTATCGCGAGCCTTGCTATTATATTTGGATCCTATGATGTTTCTTCCCCCTCTACTCTCTTGTAATGGATTGAGTTTCCCCTTTGAAGTTATCTTATCGGATTGAGTCTTTAAAGATTTGAGAACACTTGATGTATGTCTTGTTGTGCATATCTGTGGTGACAATGGGATATCACGTGATTCACTTGATGTATGTTTTGGTGACCAACTTGCAGGTTCTGCCCATGAACCTATGCATAGGGGTTGGCACACGTTTTCGTCGTGATTCTCCGGTAGAAACTTTGGGGCACTCTTTGAGGTTCTATGTGTTGGTTGAATAGATGAATCTCAGATTGTGTGATGCATATCGTATAATCATACCCACGGATACTTGTGGTGACATTGGAGTATCTAGGTGACATTAGGGTTTTGGTTGATTTGTGTCTTAAGGTGTTATTCTAGTACGAACTCTAGGGCTGTTTCTGACACTTATAGGAATAGCCCAACGGATTGATTGGAAAGAATAACTTTGAGGTGGTTTCTTACCCTACCATAATCTCTTCGTTTGTTCTCCGCTATTAGTGACTTTGGAGTGACTCTTTGTTGCATGTTGAGGGATAGTTATGTGATCCAATTATGTTATTATTGTTGAGGGAACTTGCACTAGCGAAAGTATGAACCCTAGGACTTGTTTCAACGCATTGCAATACCGTTTACGCTCACTTTTATCATTAGTTACCTTGCTATTTTTATATTTTCGGATTACAAAAACTATTATCTACTATCCATATTGCACTTGTATCACCATCTCTTCGCCGAACTAGTGCACCTATACAATTTACCATTGTATTGGGTGTGTTGGGGACACAAGAGACTATTTGATATTTGGTTGCAGGGTTGCTTGAGAGAGACCATCTTCATCCTACACCTCCTACGGATTGATAAACCTTAGGTCATCCACCTGAGGGAAATTTGCTACTGTCCTACAAACCTCAGCACTTGGAGGCCCAACAACGTTTACAAGAAGAAGGTTGTGTAGTAGACATCAAGCTCTTTTCTGGTGCCATTGCCGGGGAGGTTAGCGCTTGAAGTTATATCTTTAGATCTTGCAATCGAGTCTTTTAGTTTCTTGTTTTATCACTAGTTTAGTTTATAAAAGAAAATTACAAAAAAATGGAATTAAGGTTAACTCATATGCTTCATCTTTTTAATGTCTTTCATGAAAATAAGGATTCCGATAATTGTGCTCAAGTTCTAGAAGAAGAATGCATTAAAATGTTTGGCACTAAATCTTTGAATGATGAGCATGATTGCAATGTTGTTAGTATGAATTCCTTGAATATCCATGATGCTAATGATATGCAAAGCCACAAGCTTGGAGAAGCTATGTTTGATCAAGATGATATTTTTTGTCCCCCAAGTTTTGATGAGCAAATTTATTATGATGAAATCATGCCTCCTATTTATGATGATTATTTTGATGAAAGCGGATTTGGAGAGGTCGTGACTTTATTTAGTGATGAATCCACTATTTCGGTAGTGGTTCCAATTGATTATGAGAACAAAGTTGCTATCTATGATGATTATTGTGATGACTTGTATGCTATAAAGAATAATGATATCCATGAAACTTGTCATCATGTTTTTAATTTTCAATTGGATTATGCCTCACATGATAGTTATTTCGTTGAGTTTGCTCCCACTACTATTGATAAGAAGAAATTTGCTTATGTGTAGAGTAATAAAAATTTTATGCTTGTGCATCATGAAAATAGTGCTTTATGTGATAGTTATATTGTTGAATTCATTCACGATTCTACTGAAAATTATTATGAGGGAGGAATATATGCTTTTAGGAATTGCAATAATATCAAGTTTCCCATCTATGTGCTTAAAATTTTGAAGTTATGCTCGTTTTGCCTTCCTATGCTAGTTGATTCTTGTTCCCATAAGTTGTTTGCTCACAAAATCCCTATGCATAGGAAGTGGGTTAGACTTAAATGTGCTAGTCATATTCTTCATGATGCTCTCTCTATGTTACAATTCTTATCTTTTATGTGAGCATCATTGAAATCATCATGCCTAGCTAGGGGCGTTAAACGATAGCGCTTGTTGGGAGGCAACCCAACTTTATTTTGGTTCCTTGCTTTTTACTCTTGTTTAGTAATAAATAATTCATCTAGCCTCTGTTTAGATGTGGTTTTATGCTTTTAATTAGTGTTTGTGCCAAGTAGAACCTTTGGGAAGACTTGGGGAAAGTCTTGTTGATCATGCTGTAAAAAAACAGAAACTTTAGCGCTCGCGAGAATTGCTGCCATTTTTATTTGGAGAGTGCTATTTAGTTAATTCTTTTTGAAGATGATTATAGATAAATTCCTCACGTCCAGCAATTTATTTGAGAATTTTATTAGTTCGAGAAGTATACGTTTGATCCAGATTACTACAGACTGGTCTGTTTTTGAAAGATTCTATTTTTCGTGTGTTGTTTGCTTATTTTAATGAATCTATGGCCAGTAAAAGAGTTTATAAACCATAGAGAAGTTGGAATACAGTAGGTTTAACACCAATATAAATAAAGAATGAGTTCATTACAATACCTTGAAGTGGTGATTTATTTTCTCATACTAACAGAGCTTATGAGTGTAACATCCCAAAATTCAATTTGGAATGTTATACACTAGATCATCATTGCATATCACATTTATTTGCATTTTGGTTGATCCTAGAAATTCTATGCAACTCAAGGACCTCGGAGAGAGTTGGGGCTTTCTTTATTTTCATATTTGAGTTTTCTCAAATTTTGAAAATAGGATCATTTAATTTTATTTATTTTATCTCCAATTATTTCTATCATCCAAATATGAGAGAGGGAATAAAATGACTTTCCCAAAATAAAGAAATATTGAGGATTTAATAAAAAATCAAATAAGATTTTATTTTGGTTTTATTTGCTATTTTATTTGAATTTAGGAAAAATTGCACGTTTTCAAAAATTGCATTTAGGGCCAAGAAAATGTTCATCCTGTCCTAAATATTTTATTTAGACGGTGAAAATTTGTTTTGGAAATTTTAGATTTTTATTTATTTTTCTAGAATTTTTCTTAGTTTCGGCGAAATTATTTAAAAAAACCGTGCCCGACTGGGCCAAGGGCCCAGCCAAGCCAGGCCGCCTCCTCGCTGTGCAACCACCGGACTCGGAAGGGAGACCGAGCCGGAGCCGCCTCGCTGCCGCCAGACCCCCTCCCCAAGTCAGCCCCCCCTCCTTAAATACCACCCCGGGCCCCCCCTGGAGTCCCGAGCAACCGCCGCCGCAACCCACGCCGCCCGCGCCGCCGCAAGCCGCCGCCGCTAGGAGCCGCCGCCCCGCCACCCCACGCCGCCCGGAACCCCGCCGGACCTCGCCGGAGCCCAAGCCGAGGTAGCCGCCGCCCGGTTTTCTGAGAAAAACAGATTTGTTTTTTTAGAAAACCCTAGTTTTCGTTTTTAAATAGACCAGTTTTTTCTGGTTTATTTATTTAGCGAGCGTTCGCTCGTTCGTTCATTTTAACGAACACGTTCATCATTAGATCCAGATAACGAACGTTCGTTCGTTAATCTGTTCATCGTTTTTCTTTTTCTCAAATTAACTCCGCGATTTTTCTGATCGCGATTCCTGATCCGATTTTCGTTCTAGTATAACTTTTCGCTCGTCTATCGGAATCAGTCGATTCAAGCACCTGGAGTTTCATATCGAAACCCTATTTTCGTTTAACCAACTCAAACAAGTTTTTGCCTCAGTAAAATTTGACCTAGATCCAGAATAGTAAACGAAGCTTGTTTCTTTTGCCGTTTGTTTTTCGTTGCTTCGTTCGATTTGATTCTTTTTGCCAACCGGAGTTCTTAAGTTGAACTTTCAGGTTAGTTCTCTTATTTGAGTTTTACCTGTGCATTAGTTGAGTACTTATTGTATGCATGTTTGTTTGCGATAGAGTACCCGGAGTGCGCCGCTTGCTACTTTGAATCGCTAGGTTTTGCTCATCAGCAAGGCAAGTAACACTTTGATCATACTTCCTTTACCCAGTTTTTATTGCATTAGATCAATCCTCACACATTGCATGATTAGGATCTAATTAAATTGTGGGTTTGGGAAGTAGATGAGGTAGTACCTATTACCTGTTTATTATCAAACCTTTGGGAGTTACTTCTACGTTTGCTTATTATGCCATGCTATGCTAGTAGACGTGGATTGGGTGAGTGTATCCATGACAGATGTGAGTTTGTTAAATTAATGGTTTATCTAAGGTGGCAACTTAAATACACATCTGGGTGGATTGAGGCACCTGGGTATTCCAGCGATTGCCTGTTTCTTTTGGACCGCCGCCCAGGCTCAAAGGGATCATGAGATTATTCATACTAGAAACTTCCGTGTGCAGCCACAAACTATTATGGGCTCTAGCATAGTTGACTAAGTCGTGCGAACTCTTACAGTGGTAGACTACCAGATGTAAGGGGATGTAGGTTGGTACGGTCTACCCGTTCTTAACGTGCTAGCGCTTCTGAAAGACTATGTCTCGGTCATCCGTTTCTCAAACATCTTGTAGTGCGAGAATCCCAACGAAGGAGATCGAGTCTTGTGGGGAAAAGTGCGCAAACCTTTGCAGAGTGTATAAACTAATCATGGTTAGCCGGGTCCCCGGTTATGGACATCTTGAGTATCTAGTACTTGGATTATCATGTGAATCTCATCATGTTACTCTAATTAATTTGTTGGGTTTTTAATGATGATGTTTAATTGGGATTGAGAGGGTGTCTACACTCTCAATGCTTAACAACCACCATGATAGTTAAATAAAATATTTTCCTTTGCAATAGGGAAAAATTGGCTTTACGCAAAACTGTAACCATAGAGCTTTCCACCAGCCAAATATGCATGTAGTATAGCCTTATTCCTTTATTGCTCTCTATGTGTTACATTCCCAGCATATTCCATGTGCTGACCCGTTTTCGGGCTGCAACGTTCATGTTGCAGACTTTTCAGACAACGAGTAAGGTGCCTTTTAGGTCGTGGTTCTATACTCAGTGATGCCGTTGGAGTTGATGGACTCAGTTATCTTCCAAGCCTTTCGTTGTTTTCGTTATTAGATGGCCTTAAGCCATATTTATTGTAATAAGTTCTCTTTTGAGACTCGATGTAATAAGTGTGTGATTGCTACTCTGTTATAAATCCTTCAAGTACTATGTGGTGTCAGCATTACTGATCCAGGGATGACAACGGAGCACAGAGATTGGACCGTTTGAGGTCTGGTCGCTACAAGATGGTATCAGAGCACACGCTGACTGTAGGACACGACCACTAAGCTAAAGCCCTAGATCACTACCTCACTCTTCTCATTCTGACTCCTCATATTTTCTACTCTCTTAGGATGGCGGATGCAAGGAACAGGTTCACACAACCAGATGAAGATACACCCTTTGGACGTCACTTGAAGGAAGTCACTAGATATCTGAACATAGGAGTATCAAGCTTCACCGGAACCTACAACGCCACTTTACCTGATGAAGAGCGCTGGATGATTAAAGTTCAAGTTCCAGGAAGGACGTTCATGCCAGTCACTGAGCCCATAGAGTTTTCGTTTGATGCACCAACCTGGAGCCTAGGAAAGAGCATGGCAGCTCACATCGCCATGGGACACATTGGAGAAGTTTACCGCAATGCTCTCAAGGATACTATCTACCAGATTTGTGGGCGCTGAGATGAGAACTGGGAGATGATCAGCACCAGGAAGGATAGATCAATTGCAGCTTTTATCCAGGAGTTAAACCAGCACATTCGACGTTAGGAGAACCAGATGTGCGCCGACATGATAGATCTGAAGAAGGCAAGGACTAGAATCAAGGAACTGGGGGAAGAACTCAAGGCTACACGTGAAGATTATGAAGAGGAAATCAAAGTATTAGTGGAGAAGAATGATGATCTGATCAAGAAGATTGGAATATTTATGGGAGACCCTACACCAGTAGAGGAAGACGAAGAACCCAAGGAGATTCTCCTAAAAGACTACATCATCATCGACGACACCGACTCGGATCCAGATGATAGCGATGATGACTATGTTGATCAAGCTGGAGCAGATATCATGGAGTCTGCAACCGAAGAATATTTCTTGTAGACCACCCCATCAGTAGTAGTATTCCACCATGTAAATATAGTAGTCTGAGCACTTTTGCGATAGTTAGATCGATTGTATGCCCTTGTTTGATTGAATGAACTGAATTGTTTGCTTTTGCCTCATGTGCATATGCGTAGTGTTTTCTCTCTAGACCCCTCTCTGTTCTTAATCTCATCTTTTCTAAACCCTCAGATGCCTCCGAGACGTGACCCCGGATTTACCTTCCCACCAGAGCTCACCCACTTGATCCAGCAGCAGAACACATTGATGCAGTTGCTAGTCCAGAATCAGAATCAGGGGAACAACAATAACAACAACAACAACAACCCACAACCACCACCACAACCTGTTGATCACTTAGCCCGTTTTCTTAGGCTGAATCCGCCGGTGTTTTCCAGTAGCACCAAGCCGATAGTAGCAGATGATTGGCTCCGCAAGACAGCAAGGGAGTTGACCACGGCAGGATGCACAGATGCGGAAAGGTGAAGTTTGCCGCACATCATCTTGAAGGACCCGTAGCATCATGGTGGGAGAATTTCACCGCCACTTTCCCTATCGACACTGTCACATGGGACCAGTTCCAGCAGGCTTTCCGTACTGCCCATCTTTCAGCAGGAGCTATGGCCATGAAGAAGCGAGAGTTTTGCAACTTGCGCCAAGGAGGACGGACAGTTGGCCAGTATGTGGAGGACTTTAGTAAGCTAGCACGTTATGCTCCAGATGACGTTGCTACGGATGCAGCTAAGCAGGAGAAGTTTCTGGAAGGACTGAATGATGAGTTGAGCATGTAGTTGATACTAGCAACCTTCAACAAATACCAGGAGTTGGTAGATCGTACTCTCATGATTGAAGGGAAGCAGCAGCAAATTGAGAACCGTAAGAGGAAGTATGGACAAGGGAAGTACAATTCAGGAGCTCAGCAAAAGCCACGTTTTACCCCTAGACCGGGAGGACATTTTCAGCATACCCGTGGAGGAGGTAGCTCGCACAATCATAATGGCACCAAGAATGGTAATGGGAATGGAGGAAGCAACGGTCAGAACCATACCAACCCATCAACCCCAGCCAAGAGAGACCTGAGCCAAGTCACTTGCTTTAAGTGCCAGAAGACCGGACATTATGCCAATGAATGTCCTGAATCCTAGAATGGAAATGGCAATGGAAGCTCTGGGAAGAAGCCGAACCCTTTCAATAGGGGACAGGTGAACCACGTAAATGTGGAGGAGGTTGAAGCCCAGCCCGATGCAGTAATAGGTAAGTTTTTGGTTAAGTCTTTTACTGCAATTGTTCTTTTTGATACTGGTGCATCGCATTCATACATATCAAGGGGATTTGTGGATAAGTATAAACTGCCAACCCAAGCCCATAGGTCACCCATGTTAGTAACCTCGCCTGGAGCAGAGTATATGGCTAGTCTATGGTGTGATCGGTTACCATTAATGATTGGTAACTATGTATTTCCCTCGGACCTAATAGTATTGGAATCTCAAGGAGTGGATGTGATATTAGGCATGGATTGGTTATCGAAGTATGAAGGGAACATTGAATGTGCCAGTAAGTCAATTTTGCTTACCACCCCAGAAGGGAGAAGGATCAAGTGTGTATCCCGGCATGTGCCAAAAAGGACTCAAGTAAATTCGTTAACAGGAGTTGTGCAGGAGGAAGTACCAGTAGTGAAGGATTTCCCTGATGTATTTCCAGAGGAGTTACCAGGCATTCCACTAGATAGAGACATTGGGTTTTTGATTGAGCTTTTGCCAGGCACAGGGCCAATATCTAAAAGACCATACAGGATGCCCGCAAAGGATTTGGAGGAGATTAAGAAGCAGATTAAGGAGTTACTGGATAAGGGTTATATTCGCCCAAGTTCTTCGCCTTGGGGATCGCTAGTACTTCTACTAGAGAAGAAGGATGGATCGTTAAGGATGGTTTTTGATTATCGAGGATTGAATGAAGTAACCATCAAGAACAAGTACCCACTACCAATGATCAATGATCTGTTTGATCGATTTCAAGGAGCTAAGGTATTTTCCAAGATCGAGCTGCGATCAGGATACCATCAGTTGAAGATTCGAGAACAGGATATACCTAAGACGGCTTTTACCACCAGGTATGGGCTGTACGAGTATACCGTTATGTCATTTGGTCTGACTAATGCACCTGCTTATTTTATGAACATGATGAACAAAGTGTTTATGGAGTTTTTGGATAAGTTTGTCGTAGTGTTCATTGATGATATCCTAGTTCACTCGAAGAATGAAGAGGAGCATAAGGAGCATTTGCGTTTGGTACTTGGTAAGATCAGAGAACATCAATTATATGCCAAGTTTAGCAAATGTGAGTTATTGAAGAGTTATTGAAGAAGGATACCAAGTTCATATGGACCAAGGAATGTGAAGCCAGTTTCTAGGAGTTGAAGAAACGTTTGGTTACATCACCAGTGTTGATTTTGCAAGATCAGACTAAAGGATTATGAGGTGTATTGCGACGCTTCACGTCGAGGACTTGGAGCAGTGCTTATGCATGAAGGAAGAGTTGTTTCCTATTGTAAGTGCATCTAGTGCCCCTTAGTGATTTTGGTGTATTGAAGACTTATAGGTTAAGGGACTAATGCGTGTGTGAGTGTACACAGGTCTATAAGTCTATGAGGAGTTTGATATTTACAGGAAAAGTCGACCCCTAAAAATGAATATCTTCGACTGAAGATTTTGGTATTTCTGAAGACTTTCATGAAGACTTTGAAAGTGAAGAAATTGGTGTGTCCGTGAAGACTTGATATTCATGCGAGAAATATGAAGCTTGAAGACTTTCGTGTTCATAGTTTTGTTTTTCTCTTTCTTGAGTCATAGGAAACACCGTACTGTTAAAGGGGGTTGAGGAAATACTAAGGAAAAATTTCCATGTGGTGCTCAACTCAAAATCCTACACCTACCAATCCCTTCGAGTGAAGCCATTGGGAATCTCATACAGTTCAGTCAATTTCTTCAGTGACAGAGATGAAGTTCTTCTGGTCTCTGAGGAATTTGTCCTGGCTGAGGAGTTAGGAATTCGGCAGTGCGGATTGCCTACACAGTGAGGAACATGATAGCCCTGAGGATTTTTCTACTCAAAATTCCGACCGTTGCTGTGCTATGCGCCAGTTGTCCCAAAATATCTATCCACCTAATGGTCATATCATTGAAGGGCATTTATGTCTTATCATGTCGGGCTGCTCCCTAGGCTATAAATAGCCGCCCCCTACAACCACTAGCTGGTTGGCTGCTCTGAGAGAAACTGACACTTGTCATTTGAGAGCAACCCATCCTTCGAGGACTTTGAGCGAAAATCATCAAGTGAGGAAAAACCAAAAACCCAAAACCCAAACACCTACAAACCCCAAGTGATTGAGCATCACTGAAGAGATTGATCCTGAGTGGATCTGACGCTTGTTACCTTTGAAGACTGTGCTTCTTCCAGACAGTTAGGCATCATGGTCTAGAGCATCCAAGAGGAATTGTGGATCACCGAGTGACCAAGTTTGTGAAGGTTTGGAAGTCACCTGAAGACTTACCACGAGTGATTGGACAAGGTATGTGTGACCTTAGTTCAAGGAGAATACGATGAGGACTGGGTGTCTTGGACTAAGTGTCCTTGACTGGGTGTCCGGGACTGTGTGTCCTCGAGTTTAAATACTCAGCCGCTCCAACCAGACATACAACTGAGACAGCAGTTGGAACTGGTCTACCAAATCATTGTCTTCACCGAGCTTACTGGTTCTATTTCCTCAACTCTTTCATTTCCTCATAACTGTGCTGTGTGTTTGTTCATATCTTTGTTTGAAGACTTTGACTGAAGACTTTCTCAATTTCCTCAGTTCAATTTCTTCAGTCTGTTTGTCTTCATCCTGTGTTATCCTGTGATTACGCTTTCTGTACTCTGTGCTTGTCTTCATTTCATCATGATGACTATGCTTGTATTCTGTTATGTTTACTTTTGAGTACTTATTCCGCTGCTAGTAGTTCTTCGCTAAGGAATTTCCTCACCGGCAAATTCCTCAGTGAAG
The DNA here is from genome assembly GCF_003073215.2 of Triticum urartu. Classification (NCBI taxonomy): domain Eukaryota; kingdom Viridiplantae; phylum Streptophyta; class Magnoliopsida; order Poales; family Poaceae; genus Triticum; species Triticum urartu. The sequence goes on from NC_053024.1 coordinate 87,485,492, forward strand.
AATTTCATAAAAATCGCCTATTCACCCCCCTCTAGTCGATATAACGCACTTTCAATTGGTATCAGAGCAAGGTACTCCCTTGTTCTGTGTGATTTTGGTTTAACCGCCTGGAGTTTTAGTTATGTCGACCGCAGGTATGATCAAGGTCTCTGCTGGGTGTCCTACCTTCGATGGGACGGACTACCCCTACTGGAAGAATAAGATGCGAATGCATCTTGAAGCAATTGATAACGATCTCTGGTATGTTGTGGAAAATGGTGTTCCCTCAGTCACACCTTCTCCGAATGCTGCCGATGTGAAGAGATTCAAGCAACTCGACTCTCAAGCGAAGAATATCATATGTGGCCATCTGAGCAAAGGACAGTATGGCAGAGTGAGTGCTTTGGAAACAGCAAAGCTTATCTGGGACAGGTTGTCCAAAGTGAATGAAGGAGTCTCAACTCAGCGTGACTCTCGAGTTGATGTTCTTCGCAATCTCTTCAACCGCTTCAAAAGACTCGACAATGAAAATGTTCAACAAACCTTCGATCACCTCACTGACATCTCAAATGAGCTTCAAGCACTTGGTGCCAATGACATCACCGACCACCAGGTGGTGAAGAAATTGCTGAGATCGCTTGATTCCTCATTTGACACTCTGGCATTGATGATACAAGAACGTGCTGATTACAAGTCACTTGATCCCGCTGATATTCTCGAGAGGCTAAATACTCATGAGTTCCAACTTGCTGAAAAGAGAGATCTCTATGGTTCAAGCTATGGCAGAACACGTGCACTGAAGGCCAAGGCGGTATTTGAGTCCGAAGATGAAGACTCTGGTAGCAGCCTTGGTGATCCTGAAGAACTGAGCCATGATCTGGCTCTGCTCGTGAAGAAGCTCCAAAAATTCTCAAGACGTGGTCGCCTTGGAAGATCCTCAAGGAGCAATGATTCCTCATCCAGTGACTACAAGAAGAGGCTATGTCACAAGTGCAAGAAACCTGGACATTTCATTCAAGATTGTCCTCAGTGGGAAAAGGAATCAAAGAAGAAGAATACAAGGATTACAGTTCTGATGATGCAAAGAAAAAGAAGAAATCCACAAAATCCTCATCATCAAAAATCCTCAAAGCCTTCATATCACAAGAAGAGCAGCTCCAAGAAGGCCAGGGCATTCATTGGCAAGGAAATGGACTCTAAGGCTGAATCTGAAGAAAATGAGGAAGAGGAGTCATCTGAGGAGTCCGAATCCGGAGTGGCGAGCCTAGCTCTCGCTACTGCATTCGTCAGCAAGTCTATCTTCAACACTGAAGAAAATGACCTCACCAACAAGGCTGATGAAGGCGATGATGACTACGCTCCCACCTATTGCTTCATGGCAAAGGGTGCCAAGGTACTCAAATATACCTCCTCTGAATCAAGTGAGAATGAATCTGATGAAAACCTTAAGCCCAGCTATTCTAAACTTGCTAAGATTGCTATAAAACAACAAAGGGCTTTAGAAAAGGTTCAAAACATGCTAAATAAAAGTGATGATATGTTGGATGAAGAAATGGATCGCACTGAAACTTTGACTGAAAATCTTCAGAGACTTCAGTCCAAGCTTGACAAACTTCAAATTCATCATAACACTCTCTTATCGGATCATGAGAAGCTTTCTTATGAATTTCTTCAAAGAAAGCAAGACCTTGAGAAGCTAAGAGTGAGTTATGAAGATCTTCAGAAGGAGCGCGATTCATTACTTGCTCAACAAATCAGCGCATCTCAGGAAGAATTTGTTCCTCCATGCTTGAAGTGCGTTGAACGTGAATCTGCTAATTCTTCACCTGAATGTTCAAATGTTGCTAATGTTTCAAATTCTTCACATGCCTCTGCTATCACTAATTCCTCATCTGAGGACATTGCTAGTATCACTGACAATGCAGGGCTGAAGGAATTGTACACGACAGGCATGTACAAAATCCTCAAAGGGCATCAGGCTCTTTGTGATGTGCTTAAAAAGCAGATCCTCAACAGGAACCCTAGGAAAGAGGGTATCGCCTTTGAGAGGAAACTCAATGCTGATGGTACATATTGGAAGCCTGAGCAGTACCCCAAAACTACATGGGTTGCTGCAAAGGGACCTCCAGTTGATCCATCTAACTTATCTAGATTTGCATGTGAATCTCCTCATTCTGATGATGAGTCAATTGACTCCAACTATAAGCTATTCAAAAATTAGAATGGTGAAGTATTTGCTAGATATATTGGCACTAACTGCAGAACGGCTCCCCTATGAAGAAAATCTAGGTTCCCAAAAGATGCCTTGAAAATCTTCAGGTGAATGTCATCATGACGCCACCTGTGAAGAATAGGAACCCCATATCAAATTCCTCATACGGACCAAATTCCTCATATGGATCAAAGTCCTCATATGAACATCATCGTGCTAACCCGTCTGTTTCGCAGGGAAGATCTAAGGATTATGGATATGTGCATTATTCTTCAAATCATTATGTCCATAAGTCCTTGAAGAATTTCTCTGCTTACTCATATGCTTACTCTAACCCATCTTATGTGAAATGAAATGGATTGGCTTCTATGCCATCCTTCTCGTATGGAGCTCGCAGAATGATGAACTCTTTGCCACCCCTTCAGATGTGGGTGGTGAAGAAAAAGAACTAATCTCTTCTGCAGGGTCAGGTCTCCATACGCACATAATCGTCTGAAGAATTTTCTGGAGACCTGAGCATGCCTGATAGGACGCATGCTAATCATGAAGAAATGAACTTTCATTTCTCACGTCCTCATATTGCTTTATCAGTTCTTTTACTTGATGAAATTGAGCTGATGAATTGATGTCATATTCTTCACTGATGAAGTATATGAGTTTGTAAGCTGCACTAATTCATCTGCAGGATGATCAACCCAAAGCCACTGAGTGGGTCCTCGATAGTGGATGTACAAACCACATGACTGGTGACAAGAATCTATTGATGGATGCTCCATATCTCCGTCGCATCTGAAGCATATCATCTTTGCTGACAAAGGCAAAAGTCGGGTATTGGGTCTAGGTAAGGTTGCAATTACAAAGGATCGACACATGGACAAAGTCATGCTTGTTGAGTCCTTAGGATACAACCTTATGTCTGTCTCAATGCTTTGTGATCTTGATATGGTTGTTGTCTTTGGCAAGTACCGTTGTGTTGTGGTTATGGAAGCTGACAATTCCAAAGTCTTCGAAGGCTTTAGGAGAGGGGACCTGTATATTGTTGATTTCTCTACAGGACCACAACCAGCCATGTGCTTACTTGCAAAAGCTTCAGAAGGCTAGCTCTGGCATCGACGACTTGGTCATGCAAGCATGAGGAATTTGCAAACTCTTGCGAAGAAGAAGCATGTCATTGGCATCGAGAATGTCAAATTCCTCAAGGATCACCTATGCGGAGCCTGTGAAGCTGGGAAGATGACCAAGGCCAAGCATCCAGCGAAGACTATCATGACCACCACTCGCCCATTTGAATTGCTTCACATGGATCTCTTTGGTCCTAATCATTATTCTGCTATCTCAAATGAAGAATCTCAATATGGCTTCGTTATTGTTGATGATTATTCTTGTTACACATGGGTACACCTTGTTACTTACAAACATGAAGTGCAGGAAGTCTTCAAACGATTTTCCTCGAGGGCTTCAACCAAATTTGGTGTGAAGATCAAGCACATCAGAAGTGACAATGGCACTGAGTTCAAGAATTCTGGTCTCGATGACTATCTTGATGAACTTGGTACCACTCATGAGTTATCTGCTCCTTACACTCCTCAGCAGAACGGCGTCGTGGAGCACAAGAACAGGACTCTTGCTGAGATGGCTCGCACTATGCTTGATGAATACAAAACACCTCATCGTTTCTAGACTGAGGCAATTGATAATGCGTGCCACATCATCAACAGAGTATATCTTCACAAATTCTTCAAAAAGACTGCCTATGAACTCCTCACTGATAAGAAACCCAATGTAAGTTGTTTCAAAGTCTTCGATGCTAAATGTTGGATTAGAGATCCTCATCACAACTCAAAATTTGCATCGAAAGCACATGAAGGTTTTATGCTTGGTTACGGAAAGGACTCGCACACCTACAGTGTCTTCAACAACGTTCTTCACAAAGTTGTTGAAACTGTAGATGTGCGGTTCGATGAAACTAAGGGCTCCCAAAGAGAGCACCTACCTACTGTGATAGATGAACCAGCACCTGAGGAAACTATCAAGTTCAAGGCTACTGATGATGTCATTCCTACTGAAGAATCTGCTGAAGAATTCATTCCAGAACATGAAGAACGTCGAGCTAATGCACCTAAAGAAAATGCTGAAGAAAATGGTGCTGAAGAAAACGCTGATCAAATTCTTCAACGACAACCAGCTCATCCTCGCATTGCAAAAGAAGTGCAAGTTGAAAAGATCATCAATGACATCAAAGCGCCAGGTCCTCTCACACGCTCAAAAGCTTCACATTTGTCTAACTTTTGTGGGCAGTATGCTTTTGTATCTATTACAGAGCCCACTAAGGTAGATGAAGCATTTCTGGAGCATGAGTGGATTCAGGCCATGCAAGAGGAATTACATCAGTTCGAGCTTAACAATGTCTGGGAACTGGTCAAACGTCCAGATCCTCGCAAGCAGAATATCATCGGCACAAAGTGGATCTACCGCAACAAGCAAGATGAAAATGGCCTTGTGGTGAGGAATAAGGCACGGCTTGTAGCTCAAGGCTACACACAGGTTGAAGGAATTGATTTCGATGAAACTTTTGCACCTGTTGCTAGACTTGAGGCTATTCGCATATTACTTGCTTATGCTAACCATCATGATATCACTCTATATCAAATGGATGTGAAAAGTGCATTCCTCAATGGTAAGCTTGAGGAAGAAGTATATGTTGCTCAACCCCAGGTTTTGAAGATCCAAAGAATCCTGACAAAGTCTTCAGACTCAACAAGGCCCTCTATGGCCTCAAGCAGGCCCCATGGGCTTGGTATGATACTTTGAAGGAACTCTTCATGAAGAAAGGCTTCAAACCCGGTTCACTCGACCCTACTCTTTTCACTAGATGGTGAATTGTTTGTGTGCCAAGTATATGTTGATGATATTATCTTTGGCTGTACTGACCAACGTTATAGTGATGAATTTGCCTATATGATGAGTGAAGAATATCAAATGTCTAGGATGGGAGAGTTGAAATTCTTCTTAGGTCTTCAAATTCATCAAAAACACAATGGCATATTCATATCTCAGGAGAAATACCTCAAGGATGTACTGAGGAAAGTCGGCATGCAAGATTGCAAAGGCGTCAAAATTCCTATGCCCACAAATGGCCATCTGTGCACTGATGAAAATGGTATTGACTTCGATCATAAGGTATACTGCTCCATGATAGGTTCCTTATTGTACTTATGTGCATCTAGGCCAGATATAATGCTTAGTGCTTGCATGTGTGCCCGATTTCAAGCTGCACCGAAGGAATCACACCATAAGGCTGTGAAGCATATTCTTCGATATCTAGCTCACACACCAACACTTGGATTATGGTACCCCAAGGGCTCGGCTTTTGATCTTGTTGGATATTCTGACTCTGACTATGCTGGTGATCATGTGGATCGCAAGTCAACATCTGGTACATGTCATTTCCTCAGACGATCTTTGGTCTGTTGGTCCTCGAAGAAACAGAACTGCGTATCACTATCTACTGCTGAAGCTGAGTACATTGCCGCTGGTTCTTGTTGTGCCCAATTGCTATGGATGAAGCAAACTCTCAAGGACTATGGCGTCAACATGAAGAATGTGCCTCTCTTCTGTGACAATGAGAGTGCCATCAAGATTGCTCACAACCCAGTTCAACACTCGAAGACAAAGCACATTCAGATTCGTCATCATTTTCTTCGTGATCATGTGTTGAAGGGCAACATTTCTATTGAGCATGTGAAGACTGAAGAACAGCTAGCCGATATCTTCACAAAGCCCTTGGATGAGAAGAGATTTAGCAAGTTGCGGTGTGAGCTAAATATCCTAGAATCTTCGAATGTTCTTTGAAAAGGACACTCATCCTAACACTTATGCAAAATTGATGACTTAGATGTGCAACACATGAAGAAATGTTTTTCTTCAATCAATGAAGAATAACACTCTTAGTGTGAAGAAATTAATGAAGCATTTGATTCTCAAAACCCTACGATAATTGTACGCGGTATCTGAAATCATCATTCTTATATGGTGGGTCACGCCACCACCAAAAGTTGAAATTCCTCAAATTATTCATATTCTTCAACTTTGCATAGTCTTCACTGGTTCCGTCGTTTTTCTTCATTGGCTATATATATATATATATGAGTTTATGTCCTCTACAGCATTCACTTATTGCTATTTCTTCAAGTTGGTTTTCTGCTAAGTGAATGTGATCGGACCCTTCCCCTCTATGCTATACTCAACCCAATCTGTTCACAAATTCTTCATGTGCGTTCTATTTGAAACTCGTTCAAAATCTTCACTGTGTCCTTGTCAGCTGAAGAAATTGCGAACGGAACTTTAAAACCTATCTTATCGAAATTTTTGGTTTTGCCGCTCAAACCGTTCTGCATCCCACGATACACTTATCCACTCACCCACGATCTAACACAATCTCCACCTCTCACTACGTGGGTGACACATGTCATGAGAATGAGAAGGGTCAGGGGCACGTTCGTCCAATTTCTTCGGGCGAGCAGTTTTTCACTGTGGCAATAAATACCCCTCCTTCCCTTCCTCACTTCTTTTACTCCGCTCGACCTCTCTCTCCAGCTCGAGCTTCTCAAACCCTAGCGCCGCTGCTACTTCATCGCCGCCGGTGAGGAAGAGCTTCACTGCCTCGACCTTGTTGCTGACGTCCTCGCGCCGACCGCGGACATCTTCACTCCGCCGCCGCCGTAGCCGTCTTCCTCCGCCAAGTTAGGGCGTGGAAGATCTGCACAGACGAACTTCACATCTCCTCACTCCAGTTCATCGTGTTCTTCGTCCAGGGTAAATAAAAGTTACTTTTACTGCCCTTGTTGATTCGAATGATGATCTACAAAATCTTCAAAAGTGTTTTTCTTCATATCTTCACACACTGAACACCTCACAAAGTCATCTGTTCTTGATTCGTTTCTGTAAGCATCATTTTTCTTCAAGATTCCTCAATTGTGTGGATCTTTGATCTATACAACTCTGGAACATAAGACAAAGAACGCTTAGTGAAAATCTTCAAGACTCTTCTGGTCAAATTCCTCAAACTTGTTCATTTTAAAAAACCTTCTGAGAATGCATATGACCTCTCCAAATTCCTCGCAACTATACTCTGTTCACACGTACACATGTCAGCTGCTGAATCACTAGGTTCTCATCAACTTAACTCATTTGCAGCGTTGCTCGAAGAAAATTTGCATACTTCTTCAGAGAATTCAATTGTTCAAATTCCTCAACTGAAGAAAATGGCTGATGGTAAAAGGCCACAGAAGGGAGGAAAGAGGCCTGAGGTAAATACAACGTTTGAAATCCCTGATGACATATATGCTGGGTACTGCACACCTACTGAGGAAACCAAGAATGAGCGCAAAGTACGCATTCAGAAGATAGAGAGGAGATGGGCAAGAGAATGGAGGGAGTACAGATATATCACTCCTAAGTATATGAAGAAATTCGCACTCAGTCCTCCATGCCCAAGAGCACCACTGGCACCTGGCCAAATTGCTGATCCCACCAGCCTCAAGCGAGGTGAGGACTATCCTGATGAATTGGCCAAGCGCCAAGGCAAGTTGGCTAAGCAAGCCAAAGAAGCAGTGAGGAAATTCAATGAAGACTCTGCTGCTGCTGCCTCTGCTAAGGTCCTTGCTGTCAAGCCAAAGAAGGCTATGTCAAAGAAGCCTGCGTGCAAGCCAAGTGCTTCCTCGGCAATGCCCTCACGGCCAGAATCATCAAAGCCCTCACGGCCAATTCCTCATGCTACTCCTATTCCTCCAAAGTCCTCAGCTCCTCCGCCAAAGCCTTCAGCTGTTCTGACCAAATCCTCAGCACCTGTGCATCTCGCTTCGTGCCAAAGGACTGCCGGCATCTCCATCGCCTCAGGTGTCTCAGCTAGTTCCTCAGCTGCACCAAGTTCCTCAGCTGGCCCCTCACTGCTCAAGACAAAGGCCACTGCTGGACGAGGTCCACGCCCAAGTCCTCAAAAGAAGCAGGTCGCTTTCCAAGTGCCGTCTGATGAAGACGAAGCTGATGATGATGATGAACTTGCAGAAATCATCAGAGATAGGCAAGTCAGGGCCGCTAGAGCCAAAGGATCAGAGGTGCCACTTCTTTTGGATCCCAAGCTAATCCTCGACTACATTGATGATTGGCACAAGGACCCCAACACTCCCTTGCCTGACTTCAAGCTGACTCCTGGCCAGAGTCACATGCTGACCCACTTCATTCAAGAAGAAAAGTGGAAATTTGAGAAGGCCAGGCAGATCAAGAAAGCGCAGTACAAGAAAGAGCGCTATCTGAAGAAAAACGTTGTCTCTATGACAACTGAAGAACTTGTCACTACTCAGACTGAGATTAAGAAACTCAGTGATGACTTTGAAGCATATCGCGCTGATTGGCTTGGAGCCATGGTTTGTTTTGTGAAACTTGCGGATAACTTCACTTCCAATGTTGCAGCCCCAACACAACAGGAAATTCCTCAGGCTGAAGCATCTGCTCAGCCTACTGAAGAAAATGCCAGCACCGCTGATGAAAATCAGGCTGCTGAAGATAATGTGAGTTCCAGGGCTGATGACTGCATTCCAGCCGCTGAAGAAATTGCCAGGGCACCCACTAGTGGTGTGCCTGAAGAAACTGAAGAACTCAGGGCAACTGCATCAGTTGTGCCTAAAGAAAATCAACCAGATTCCTCAGCTACTCCTGCACCAACTTCAACTCCAATCCTTCCATCTGCATCGGATGTGAAGAAGACCAAGGCTGCAGAGCGTGCTGCAGTGAAGAAAAGGAAAGCATCAGCTGCTTCAGATTCTTCAGCTCCGAAGAAAATGAAGCATATGACAAGTTCATTTGCACATCCGATTGATGATGTTCCCATCTCAACCAGGCCATCAAAGGACCTTATTCCTTTTGATGAAGAATATGTAATCCCCAGCGGATCTGATGAAGCAACTCATTCTGCTGCTTCGTCTGAACCGTTGGATCAATAAATTGAAGTGGATGCGATCCCTTCAACACCTATCATCTCCTCGCCTATGCCTCAGTTCACAGCTGAAGAGGCTGGCGTTGAAGAAATGGAAGATGAAGATGTGGACATTGGCTGCTCCACACCCATAATCAGTGATGAATTCTGGGAAAGTCAGCATCCAAACTCTCCAATGTTCACCCCTCTACAGCAAATTCCTCAGTCCCCCACACAAACTGTTCACATGGGCTCTGAAGAAACTCATCCCACTGCATCTGTCCATGAGGAAATTCCAGCCACTAGCGCTGAAGAAACTGCTGCTGCTGAACAACCAACGACGCAGACTGCCACTGAGGAGGAACCAGAAATTCCTCAGCCTGAAGAACCTGCGATTGAGATTCTTGAGGTCGTGATGCAACTCACTGGCACTCCTCTGCCGAAGCCAAAGGACCCATTCTCACGCAAGCAAAAGTTCAAGGCAGATGATTTCTTTGGCGAGCACGTATTCTTCGAAGATTACAACCCATATGACTCTCCTCGCATTAGGAAGAGGCATTTCTGGACTGCTAGTCAAGCCAATTTCTATTCCTCAGTGCTGTTCAACAAGGAGAAGATTTTCTACCATGAGCATATTCCTCACGTGGATATGGAATCTATGTCGTGCTTCGCACCAGTCCTCAGTGTTCTTCACGACGCTGGGCTGCTCAACTTTTGCTCTGACATCTGCGATTGGAATGAAGAACTGATTCTTCAATTCTATGCAATGCTGCACATCACCGGAGATGCTGAAGATGTGAATTCATGGGTGATGGACTGGATGTCTGAAAACACCTCACTACACTGCACCAGCCTCTGAATTGCTTCGTGCTCTACCACTCAGTCCTCCCCTTGAAGAAGCTCGCTGCATCTACAGTGAACCTGAGCTCACACATCATTACATGCAGGTGCTGATGAAACCTTTGAAGCCAGGTCAAGCACCAAGAACCAAATTCCTCGTGAAGGAATTGTTGTACGTGCCCAGAATTGTTTATCGTATTCTTACGAGGACAATCAGTCCTATCAAAGGCCACGACTCATCTGATGAGGAAATTGTTGGCATCATGAAGAATCTGGTATTCAACATCGTTCATGGCATTCCTGTCAATTATCACGATTTCTTCATGAGGACTATGGCCAATGTTGCACTGTCTCTGTTTGAGCTAAAGCCTTATGCACCTTGGATCATGAGATTCCTCAGGACAAGGTCTTCACTCAACTACAAAGCTGATTTCCAGAATCATCTCAGCTACTTGCCCCCAATTGAAGTCCTCAAGCAGACATATTCCTCAGTTGATGGAAAGGGCAAGGCACCGGCTGTAATTGATGAAGGCATTCATCCATTGGATGGTCAGTTTCGCAAAGCTGCATCTTATTCCACCAATGATGACTTTGCCACACATGACTCTGCCAATGCACCCAAGTCCACTCCTCAAGCCACTGCACCGCGCGTGATGACTGACTGTGAACTTCTGCTTAGTCTTCACCAGAAGGTGGATCGAAATCACAAATGGGTTAAGCGTCAGTTTGGTTCACTTCTTCACAACATGATTGCCACACACAATGCAGTGAAGAAAAACCACTACTACCTCCATCAAGTCTTCGGTCGCACCTGGGCAATCCTGTCACATCTGTATGGTGAAGAAGATCTAAAGAACATGGTTCTTAATGAAGATTTTGACTGGTCTGCACCTCCACTGAAGAAATTCAAGAAGGTCAAGGTTCCTTCTCTGGTGGCCAGCTCATATTCTTCATCGTGCGACACTGATGAACATGAAGATTTGGACGACACTGCGGCAGGCCCTACATCAACCAACGACCCCAACAACGCTGGCACTCCTTCATCAACATGATTATCTTCAGGGGCGTTAGTCCTCATTTTCGATCCTTTTGGTCATTCGATGACAAAGGGGGAGAAATATGAGTTAGTCTTCAAGCGGGTCTACTATATGGGCATTTTTTTGCTAAGTTACAACTCTCGTTCTTCTGAAACTTTATTGGATTGAGTTGTAATCTTAAACCCGATGGTGCTCTGATACTTTTGATGCACTGTGCTCTGATACTCTTGATGCACTATTCTGCATGCTTATTCCTTGTTAATATTATTGCACGCATGCTGAATTTCATCAGGCACCATATTTCATCATGCATTTCAAATTCTTCATATTATATGTTAAATGCATGTATGAATTACAAGATATAGGGGGAGATCTCCATGATTCAACTCTTCAAGTGTGCATTGCTTCAAAACCAAATTCCTCACTATGCACATCTTCAGGGGGAGTTCTTCTATATCTTGCAATCAAATTCCTCAATATCAGTATTTACACTTCATATGTTTATTCCCGTTGAAAACTTAACCTATATTGTCATCAATCACCAAAAAGGAGGAGATTGTAAGTGCATCTAGTGCCCCTTAGTGATTTTGGTGTATTGAAGACTTATAGGTTAAGGGACTAATGCGCGTGTGAGTGTACACAGGTCTATAAGTCTATGAGGGGTTTGATATTTACAGGAAAAGCCGACCCCTAAAAATGAATATCTTTGACTGAAGATTTTGGTATTTCTGAAGACTTTCATGAAGACTTGAAAGTGAAGAAATCGGTGTGTCCGTGAAGACTTGATATTCATGCGAGAAATATGAAGCTTGAAGACTTTCGTGTTCATAGTTTTGTTTTTCTCTTTCTTGAGTCATAGGAAACACCGTACTGTTAAAGGGGGTCGAGGAAATACTAAGGAAAAATTTCCATGTGGTGCTCAACTCAAAATCCTACACCTACCAATCCCTTCGAGTGAAGCCATTGGAAATCTCATACAGTTCAGTCAATTTCTTCAGTGACAGAGACGAAGTTCTTCTGGTCTCTGAGGAATTTGTCCTGACTGAGGAGTTAGGAATTCGCCAATGCGGATTACCTACACAGTGAGGAACATGACAGCCCTGAGGATTTTGCTACTCAAAATTCCGACCGTTGTTGTGCTATGCGCCAGCTGTCCCAAAATATCTATCCACCTAACGGTCATATCATTGAAGGGCATTTATGTCTTATCATGTCGGGCTGCTCCCTAGGCTATAAATAGCCGCCCCCTACAACCACTAGCTGGTTGGCTGCTCCGAGAGAAACTGACACTTGTCATTTGAGAGCAACCCATCCTCCGAGGACTTTGAGCGAAAATCATCAAGTGAGGAAAAACCAAAAACCCAAAACCCAAACACCTACAAACCCCAAGTGATTGAGCATCACTGAAGAGATTGATCCTGAGTGGATCCGATGCTTGTTACCTTTGAAGACTGTGCTTCTTCCAGACGGTTAGGCGTCATGGTCTAGAGCATCCAAGAGGAATTGTGGGTCGCCGAGTGACCAAGTTTGTGAAGGTTTGGAAGTCGCCTAAAGACTTACCACGAGTGACTGGACGAGGTCCATGTGACCTTAGTTCAAGGAGAATACGGTGAGGACTGGGTGTCTTGGACTAAGTGTCCTTGACTGGGTGTCCGGGACTGTGTGTCCTCGAGTTTAAATACTCAGCCGCTGCAACCAGACGTACAACTGAGACAGCAGTTGGAACTGGTCTACCAAATCATTGTCTTCACCGAGCTTACTGGTTCTATTCCCTCAACTCTTTCATTTCCTCATAATTGTGCTCTGTGTTTGTTCATATCTGTGTTTGAAGACTTTGACTAAAGACTTTCTCAATTTCCTCAGTTCAATTTCTTCAGTTTGTTTGTCTTCATCCTGTGTTATCCTGTGATTACGCTTCCTGTACTCTGTGCCTGTCTTCATTTCATCATGATGACTATGCTTGTATTCTGTTATGTTTACCTTTGAGTACTTATTCCTCTGCTAGTAGTTCTTCACTAAGGAATTTCCTCACCGGCAAATTCCTCAGTGAAGAATTTCATAAAAATGGCCTATTCACCCCCCCCCCTCTAGTCGATATAACGCACTTTCACCTATGCCTCACGACAGCTTAAGCCTCAGGAGTTGAATTATGCTACGCATGATTTGGAGTTAGCAGCCATAGTGCAAGCATTGAAGACTTGGAGACATTTTCTCATTGGAAACCATTGTGAGGTGTACACGGATCACAAGAGTTTGAAGTATATCTTCACGCAGAAGGAGTTGAATCTCAGGCAAAGGAGATGGTTGGAGCTCATCAAGGATTATGATATGAGATTGCATTATCACCCTGGAAAGGCTAACGTAGTAGCTGACGCGTTGAGCCGTAAAAGCCATGTCAACACCTTAATGACGGGAGATTTACCAAGGAAGTTAGCCGAGAATCTTCGTGAGCTATGTTTAGAGATAGTTCCGAGAGGCTATGTAGCAGCCTTGGAAATTCAGTCTACCTTGATGTATAAGATCAGAGAAGCTCAAAAGACTGACAAGGAGATCGCTTCTATTAAGGAGAAAATGATCAAGGGAAAAGCTAAGGGATTTCGTGAGGATGAGCACGATACCTTATGGTTTGAAGACCGTGTTTATGTGCCTAATGACCCGGAGATCAGGAAGTTAATTCTACAGGAGGCCCATGATTCACCATATTCGATTCACCCAGGAAATACCAAGACGTATTTGGATTTGAAGGATATTTTCTGGTGGACCGGAATGAAGAAGGATATTGTGGAGTATGTAGCAATTTGTGATGTATGTGAGAGAGTAAAGGCAGAGCATCAGAAGCCAGCGGGATTGCTACAACCATTGCCAATACCCGAATGGAAGTGGGATAAGCTAGGCATGGATTTTATTACAGGATTGCCCAGAACTCGTTCAGGCTATCACTCGATTGGGTTGTAGTCGATCGTTTGACAAAGGTAGCTCATTACATCCCAGTGAAGACTACCTATACCAGTGCTAAGTTAACAAAGATATACATGACCAGGATCGTATGTCTGCATGGTGTTCCAAGGAGCATTGTATCGGATAGAGGAACCCAGTTTACCTCAAAGTTCTGGAATCAGTTGCACAAAACTTTGGGTACCAGGCTAGAGTTCAGTACAGCTTTCCATCCGCAGACAGATGGACAGATCGAGAGAGTCAATCAGATTTTGGAGGATATGCTGAGAGCTTGTGTGCTAGATTACGGATCTAGTTGGGACGAGAATTTGCCATACGCAGAGTTCTCTTACAACAACAGTTATCAATCCAGTTTGAAGATGGCCCCTTTCAAAGCCTTGTACGGAAGGAGGTGCAGGACCCCATTGTCGTGGGATGAAGTTGGAGACCGCCAGCTGTTTGGACCGGATCTGATTAAGGAGTCTGAACAGAAAGAAAAATTGATTCGCGATAGGCTCAAGGTAGCCCAATCCAGGCAGAAGAGATGCGAAGATTCTAAACGCAAGGAGAAAGTTTACAAAGTCGGAGACCGAGTTTATCTTCGAGTATCTCCACTTCGAGGAGTTAAGCGTTTTGGAGTTAAGGGAAAGTCAGCGCCACGTTTTGTAGGACCATACAAAGTTTTGGAGCGTATGGGAGAAGTAGCCTACAAGTTGGAATTGCCCGAAGGATTGTTAGGAGTTCATGATGTATTCCACGTTTCCCAGTTGAAGAAGTGCCACGCAGAGATGGCTGATATACCGCTGAGAGATACAGTGCCACTGGAAGCGATACAGTGCCACTGGACAGTGATTTGACCTATGAGGAGAAACCAGTTAAGATTCTTGAGTATGCCAGCCGAGTCACTCGCAGCAAGGTTATCAAGTTTTGCAAAGTTCAGTGGAGCCACCACACGGAGGATGAAGCCACCTGGGAACGAGAGGAAGATCTGTTGAAGGACCACCCTCACCTATTTTCTAGCCAACCCGAATCACGAGGGCGAGATTCATCTTAAGGGGGGTAGGTTTGTAACATCCCAAAATTTCAATTTGGAATGTTATACACTAGATCATCATTGCATATCATATTTATTTGCATTTTGGTTGATCCTAGAAATTCTATGCAACTCAAGGACCTCGGAGAGAGTTGGGGATTTCGTTATTTTCATATTTGAGTTTTCTCAAATTTTGAAAATAGGATCATTTGATTTTATTTATTTTATCTCCAATTATTTCTATCATCCAAATATGAGAGAGGGAATAAAATGACTTTCCCAAAATAAAGAAATATTGAGGATTTAATAAAAAATCAAATAAGATTTTATTTTGGTTTTATTTGCTATTTTATTTGAATTTAGAAAAATTGCACGTTTTCAAAAATTGCATTTAGGGCCAAGAAAATGTTCATCCTGTCCTAAATATTTTATTTAGACGGTGAAAATTTGTGTTGGCAATTTTAGATTTTTATTTATTTTTCTAGAATTTTTCTTAGTTTCGGCGAAATTATTTTAAAAAAAAACCCCGCACCCGACTGGGCCAAGGGCCCAGCCGAGCCAGGCCGCTTGCCGCCGCCTCCTCACCGTGCAACCGCCGGACTCGGGAGGGAGACCGAGCCGAAGCCACCTCGCCGCCGCCCGACCCCCTCCACAAGTCAGCCCCCCCTCCTTAAATACCACTCCCCCTGGAGCCCCGAGCCACCGCCGCCGCACCCCACGCCGCCCGCGCCGCCGCAAGCCGCCGCACGCCCCCCCGCCGCCGCACGCTGCCGCCGCATGCCGCCGCCGCCGCCAGGAGCCGCCGCCCCGCCACCCCACGCCGCCCGGAACCCCGCCGGAGCCCGAGCCGAGGTAGCCGCCGCTGCCCGGTTTTCTGAGAAAAACCGATTTGTTTTTTAGAAAACCCTAGTTTTCGTTTTTTAAATAGATCGGTTTTTCCAGTTTATTTATTTAGAGAGCGTTCGCTCGTTCATTCGTTTTAATGAACGCGTTCATCGTTAGATCCAGATAATGAACGTTCGTTCGTTAATCTGTTCGTCGTTTTTCATTTTCTCGGATTAAATCCGCGATTTTGTTGTTCGCGATTCCTGATCCGATTTTCGTTCTAGTATAACTTTTCGCTCATTTATCGGAATCAGGCAATTCAAGCGCGTGGAGTTTCGTCTCGAAACCCTCTTTTCGTTTAACCAACTCAAACAAGTTTTTGCCTCGGTAAAATTTGACCTAGATCCATAATAGTAAACGAAGCTTGTTTCTTTTGTCGTTGCTTCGCTCGATTTGATTCTTTTTGCCAACCGGAGTTCTTAAGTTGAACTTTATGGTTAGTTCTCTTATTTGAGTTTTACCTGTGCAGTAGTTGAGTACTTATTGTATGCTTGTTTGTTTGCGATAGAGTACCCGGAGTGCGCCGCTTGCTACTTTGAATCGCTAGGTTTTGCGGATCATCAGCAAGGCAAGTAACACTTTGATCATATTTCCTTTTACCCAGTTTTTATTGCATTAGATCAATCCTCACACATTGCATGATTAGGATCTAATTAAATTGTGGGTTTGGGAAGTAGAAGAGGTAGTACCTATTACCTGCTATTATCAAACCTTTGGGAGTTACTTCTACGTTTGCTTATTGCCATGCTATGCAAGTAGATGTGGATTGGGTGAGTGTATCCATGACAGATGTGAGTTTGTTAAATCAAAGGTTTATCTAAGGTGGCAACTTAAATACACATCTGGGTGGATTGAGGCACCTGGGTATTCCAGCGATTGCCTATTTTTCTTTTGGACCGCCACCCAGGCTCAAAGGGATCATGAGATTATACATACTAGAAACTTCCGTTCGCAGCCACAAGCTATTATGGGCTCTAGCATAGTTGACTAAGTCGTGCAAACTCTTACAGTGGTAGACTAGCATATGTAGGGGATGTAGGTTGGTACGGTCTACCCGTTCGTAAGGTGCTAGCGCTTCTGAAAGACTATGTCTCGGTCATCCGTTTCTCAAACATCTTGTAGTGCGAGAATCCCAACGGAGGAGATCGAGTCTTGTGGGGAAAAGTGCACAAACCTCTGCAGAGTGTATAAACTAATCATGGTTAGCCGGGTCCCCGGTTATGGACATCTTGAGTATCTAGTACTTGGATTATCATGTGAATCTCATCATGTTACTCTAATTAATTTGTTGGGTTTTTAATGATGATGTTTAATTGGGATTGAGAGGGTGTCTACACTCTCAATGCTTAACGACCACCATGATAGTTAAATAAAATTTATTCCTTTGCAGTAGGGAAAAATTGGCTTTACGCAAAACTATAACCATAGAGCTTTCCACCAGCCAAATATGCATGTAGTATAGCATCCTTCATTGCTCTCTGTGTGTTACATTGCCAGCATATTCCATGTGCTGACCCATTTTCGGGCTGCAACATTCATGTTGCAGACTTTTCAGACGACAAGTAAGGTGCCTTTTAGGTCATGGTTCTATACTCAGTGATGCCGTTGGAGTTGATGGACTCACTTATCTTCCAAGCCTTCCGTTGTTTTCGTTATTAGATGGACTTAAGCCATATTTATTGTAATAAGTTCTCTTTTGATACTCGATGTAATAAGTGTGTGATTGCTACTCTGTTATAAATCCTTCAAGTACTGTGTGGTGTCAGCATTACTGATCCAGGGATGACACCGGAGCACAGAGATTGGACCGTTTGAGGTCTGGTCGCTACAATGAGTTTTCTATTAAGTTTTGTGTTGTGAAGTTTTCAAGTTTTGGATAAAGATTCGATGGACTATGGAATAAGGAGTGGCAAGAGCCTAAGCTTGGGGATGCCCAAGGCAACCCAAGGTAATTTTCAAGGATGACCAAGAGCCTAAGCTTGGGGATGCCCCGGAAGGCATCCCCTCTTTCATCTTCGTTCATCGGTAACTTTACTTGGAGCTATATTTTTATTCGCCACATGATATGTGTTTTTCTTGGAGCGTCATTTTATTTTATTTAGTTTTGCTTGCTGTTTGAATAAAATACCAAGATCTGAAATTATTAAATGTTAGAGAGTCTTCACATAGTTGCATAATTATTCAACTACTCATTGATCTTCACTTATATCTTTCGGAGTAATTTGTTGTTGCTCTAGTGCTTCACTTATATCTTTTTAGAGCATGGTGGTGGTTTTGTTTTATAGAAACTATTGATCTCTCATGCTTAACTTATATTATTTTGAGAGTCTTAAATAGCATGTAATTTGCTTAAATAATCCTAATATGCTAGGTATTCAAAATTAGTAAAAACTTTCATATAAGTGCATTGAATACTAAGAGAAGTTTGATGCTTGATGATTGTTTTGAGATATGGAGGTAATAATATCAAAGTCATGCTAGTTGAGTAGTTGTGAATTTGAGAAATGCTTGCATGCACGTATGGTAAACGTTGTGTAACAAATTTGAAACATGAAGTGTTATTTGATTGTCTTCCTTATGAGTGGCGGCCGGGGACGAGCGATGGTCTTTTCCTACCAATCTATCCCCCTAGGAGCATGCGCGTAGTGCCGAGGTTTTTGATGACTTGTAGATTTTTTCAATAAGTATGTGAGTTCTTTATGACTAATGTTGAGTCCATGGATTATACGCACTCTCACCCTTCCATCCTTGCTAGCCTCTTCGGTACCGCGCATTGCCCTTTCTCACATTGAGAGTTGGCGCAAACTTCGCCGGTGCATCCAAACCCCGTGATATGATACGCTCTTTCACACATAAACCTCCTTATATCTTCCTCAAAACAGCCACCATACCTACCTATTATGGCATTTCCATAGCCATTCCGAGATATATTGCCATGCAATTTTCCATCGTTCCGTTTATTATGACACGCATCATCATTGTCATATTGCTTTGCATGATCATGTAGTTGACATCGTATTTGTGGCAAAGCCACCGTTCATAATTATTTCATACATGTCACTCTCAGTCCATTGCATATCCCGGTACACCGTCGGAGGCATTCATATAGAGTCATACTTTGTTATAGTATCGAGTTGTATCATTGAGTTGTAAATAAATAGAAGTGTGATGATCATCATTTTCTAGAGCATTGTCCCAAGTGAGGAATAAAAAAAGAGAAAGGCCATAAAAAAGAGAAGGCCCGAAAAAAAGAGAAAGGCCGTAAAAAAAGAGAAGGCCCAAAAAAATGAAAAAATGAGAGAAAAAGAGAGAAGGGACAATACTACTATCCTTTGCCACACTTTTGCTTCAAAGTAGCACCATAATCCTCATGATAGAGAGTCTCTTGTTTTGTCACTTTCATATACTAGTGGAATTTTCATTATAGAACTTGGCTTGTATATTCCAACAATGGGCCTCCTCAAGTGCCCTAGGTCTTCGTGAGCAAGCAAGTTGGATGCACACCCACTTAGTTTCTTTTGTTGAGCTTTCATACACTTATAGCTCTAGTGCATCCGTTGCATGGCAATCCCTACTCCTTGCATTAACATCAATCGATGGGCATCTCCATAGCTCATTGATTAGCCTCGTTGATGTGAGACTTTCTCCTTTTTGTCTTCTCCACATAACCCCCATCATCATATTCTATTCCACCCATAGTGCTATATCCATGGCTCGCGCTCATGTATTATGTGAAGGTTTATGAGTTTGAGATTACTAAAGTATGAAACAATTGCTTGGCTTGTCATCGGGGTTGTGCATGACGAGAGCATTCTTGTGTGACAAAAATGGAGCATGACTAAACTATATGATTTTGTAGGGATGAACTTTCTTTGGCCATGTTATTTTGAGAAGACATAATTGCTTAGTTAGTATGCTTGAAGTATTATTGTTTTTATGTCAATATTAAACTTTTGTCTTGAATCTTATGGATCTGAATATTCTTACCACAATTAAGAATAATAACATTGAAATAATGCCAAGTAGCGCTCCGCATCAAAAATTCTGTTTTTATCATTTACCTACTCGAGGACGAGCAGGAATTAAGCTTGGGGATGCTGATACGTCTCCAAAGTATCTATAATTTTTTATTGCTCCATGCTATATTATATTCTGTTTTGGATGTTTATGGGCTTTATTATACACTTTTATATTATTTTTGGGACTAACCTATTAACCCAGAGGCCAATGCCAGTTTCTATTTTTTTGCCTATTTTAGGGTTTCGAAGAAAAGGAAAATCAAACGGAGTCCAATTGACCAGAAACTTCACAAAACTTAATTTTGGACCAGAAGCAACCCAGAAGACTTGGAGTGTACGTAAGGGAAGCAACGAGGAAGCCACGAGGCAGGGGGCGTGCCCACCCCCCGTGGGCGCGTCCTCCACCCTCGTGGGCCCCTTGTGGCTCCCCTTACGTACTTCTTCCGCCTATATATATCTCCATATACCCTAAAACGATCGGGGAACACAATAGATCGGGAGTTCCGCCGCCAGAAGCCTCCGTAGCCACCGAAAGCCAATCTAGACCCGTTCTGGCACCCTGCTGGAGGGGGAATCCCTCTCCGGTGGCCATCTTCATCATCCCAGTGCTCTCCATGACGAGGAGGGAGTAGTTCTCCCTCGGGGCTGAGGGTATGTACCAGTAGCTATGTGTTTGATCTTTCTCTCTCTCTCTCTCTCTCGTGTTCTTGAGGTGATACGATCTTGATGTATCGCGAGCTTTGCTATTATATTTGGATCCTATGATGTTTCTTCCCCCCTCTACTCTCTTGTAATGGATTGAGTTTCCCCTTTGAAGTTATCTTATTGGATTGAGTCTTTAAAGATTTGAGAACACTTGATGTATGTCTTTCCATGCATATCTGTGGTGACAATGTGATATCACGTGATTCACTTGATGTATGTTTTGGTGACCAACTTGCGGGTTCCGCCCATGAACCTATGCATAGGGGTTGGCGCATGTTTTCGTCGTGATTCTCCGGTAGAAACTTTGGGGCACTCTTTGAGGTTCTATGTGTTGGTTGAATAGATGAATCTGAGATTGTGTGATGCATATCGTATAATCATACCCACGGATACTTGAGGTGACATTGGAGTATCTAGGTGACATTAGGGTTTTGGTTGATTTGTGTCTTAAGGTGTTATTCTAGTACGAACTCTAGGGCTGTTTGTGACACTTATAGGAATAGCCCAACGGATTGATTGGAAAGAATAACTTTGAGGTGGTTTCTTACCCTACCATAATCTCTTCGTTTGTTCTCCGCTATTAGTGACTTTGGAGTGACTCTTTGTTGCATGTTGAGGGATAGTTATGTGATCCAATTATGTTATTATTGTTGAGCGAACTTGCACTAGCGAAAGTATGAACCCTAGGCCTTGTTTCAACGCATTGCAATACCGTTTACGCTCACTTTTATCATTAGTTACCTTGTTGTTTTTATATTTTCAGATTACAAAAACTATTATCTACTATCCATATTGCACTTGTATCACCATCTCTTAGCCGAACTAGTGCACCTATACAATTTACCATTGTATTGGGTGTGTTGGGGACACAAGAGACTCTTTGTTATTTGGTTGCAGGGTTGCTTGAGAGAGACCATCTTCATCCTACGCCTCCTACGGATTGATAAACCTTAGGTCATCCACTTGAGGGAAATTTGATACTGTCCTACAATCCTCTGCACTTGGAGGCCCAACAACGTCTACAAGAAGAAGGTTGTGTAGTAGACATCAATAGTCATCTAACAACTTTTACTCGTTATCATAATAATAAGTCATACTCATCATCATCATAGTCATCTAACCAACCCAAGTTAATTGTTCTTAGCAGATGATCATGAGTATTAGCTAGGGCCTGCTACCCTCTCTAAGGTAAAATAGCATAAAACAACATAACCCCTGACTCTCCATTATGGAGAATGAAGATTATCCTGTCTCCAATTCATGGGCTTCGCACAATGTTGCTTCCAAGTAGCTCCCTACGATTATTCATAACTTTTTTCCATTCTTTGATTGTGAGGTCTTCATTTGTTCGAGAAATCTTGTATGAACAACACTGACCCATAGGCAGACTTGGCTGTAAGCTAACAACATCAATGTGACCTTTCGTATGCATCAGATGAGGCACACAATCCTTCCGGATTTTCTATTGAAGAGCAAAATACTAATGTAGTTTAGCTTTAGAAGAAT
This sequence comes from Triticum urartu, assembly GCF_003073215.2. Classification (NCBI taxonomy): domain Eukaryota; kingdom Viridiplantae; phylum Streptophyta; class Magnoliopsida; order Poales; family Poaceae; genus Triticum; species Triticum urartu. The sequence continues at coordinate 87,507,615 of NC_053024.1, forward strand.
GCATGCAAAAGATGCACTGGTGTCATAATAATAATAAATCTTACCATGCCATTTTCATGGATGTTGTCATAGTTCAACACGTGGACTAGTGGCACGTATTAACCATAATGTCGAGGAGTTCCATATCTTATTGAAAGTCTCAACATCAATAATAAAGGAGACAAGATGATCTTTCTCCTCGTAAGTTAGTTCAAAGCCACCAGTATAGTAGGTTTTGTCTACTACTTTCCGAATATTTTTTGAAGATTGGAAATAAGATGTCAACTGTTTTCATAAAAACAATATAAATTACTTAATAAATATGTTTGAGAAACTCACATAAAGGGAGAAGTGGAAGCGTGTCAACATCGACCCAAATGTCGATATTAGGTTCGTTGATGTCATCTTTAGGATCACCCAGATCGAAGGTGACATGCATACCCTCCTGAAAACCATATGCATTGCATAGTGTTGCCAATTCGAGCAACCAAAATGGGAGTAGGTTACCGCGTTGTATAGCTTTACATCAAAAGCATAACCATGATGGGTCCTAAGGTTAACTCTCTTTATCTCCATATTCTCATGATCTTTAAAATCCAGCTTCTCCAAGACATAACGTCTTGCATGGCGGGTGTCGGTTCTATATCCGGCATATCTCGTAGTAGGGGTCCTAAGCTAGGCGTCTTGAAGCGATGGTAACACGGACACAGGATTTTACCCATGTTTGGGCTCTCTCGAAGAGATAATACCCTATGTCCTGCTTTTGATTGTATTGATATGGGTGTAGTACAGGGTACATGTATCTACCACGAGATTGTTCTAATGAATATCAGATCATCTATTAACTAGCCTGGCCTTGATTTATATAATACACCATAGGCCTAGGGTTTTAGGAGAGTCCTCGTCTTGTGCATCAAGTCTTGTGGAAACCTCCTTCTATGCGGCATGGGTTGCCGTAAGTGGCCCATGAGTGAATCTCCATGGGGGTCCTTGGCCTGATCCAGCTAGTCGGGAGACGACGTGGTGAGTACCCCCTAGTCCTGCTGTCAGTTGCCCCCTGAACCGGTCTTCAAGTTGATGACGCTCCTTGATTCTTTCGAACTGTTCTTCATCTTCGGTCGTCGGTCTTGAAAACTGGTTCAACAAATCTTCTCATCTTCAATCTTGAGGATCGCCAAAGTGAATCCGAAGAGTTTACACGTCGAGTATCCGAGGAGCCCCTTTAAGTTCTCGGCCTTTATCAATGCCTTGTTATTTTTTTACGCCACACCTCGGGTTTGAAGTGTTTCATGTGCGGCGGTGTCCTCTCGCGTCCGAGCTCCAACGCCGGACTCCATCCAAGGTGTCCTTTTGCAGCCAAGCTCCAATGCCGGACTGTATCCAAGCTCCAACGCGGACTGTATCCAAGCTCCAACGCCGGACTGTGTACGAGGTGTCATAGATCACCTTGGGTCAAAAAAGTCTGAAGGAGCACAGCCGAGCTTAATGCCAGATAAGCCCTAGACGGTACATATTGTTGTCCGAAGATGTTTGCCCATAGTTCGGTAATGCCGAACACTAAGCACATTGAATTTTTTGCATTGAATAGCCAATGCAGTAGCCCCCGAGCCACTGGTCGTTTGGCAACACCAGATCAGGGGATCGATGTGCCCCTTTAATATTTGTAAATGGTAAGCGCAAAGCCTAGTAGCCCCGAGCCTTAATGTGGGCACGGGTGGCCGAATTAAGGATCAATATCCGTTTGACATAAAATTTTGTTGTGTTTAGCATAAACATCTCAGAAAGAGAATGAAGATCTCTTAAAAGAGCTTAGAGCCAGTGAAATCCGAGCTCGCCAAGGTCGGCCCCAAGGGGTTTAAAACATGGGTTGCAGTAAATGGATTTTACTCACAATTTTTATGTGTAATGATTCTATGTATCCAAGTACTTTACATCATTAATGCTCGGATCCGCATTATACAAAACTTTGTTGACCGACCATCAGCTTCAACCTCCTCGGCCAGTAGCCGAGGAGTGTTTGTCCTACTTTATAAATACTTTATGAGGGCAAAGATTTACGGCAAACAAGGCAATCTGACCATACGGTTTTATAAACAAAGGTACACGAAGAGATATGTTATATTACTATTAACGTAAGAAACATCTTCCAAAGGAAATAGTCCCGCTATCAGTTCCTTTCTTTGGGTTGTCATGCTGACCATGATCATGAGACCTCACCCCCGATCAATGTGGGAGGAAAATAGTGAGGCTTTAGTTCGGGGAAAGTTCTCGAACTCTATGGTCTGAATGGACCGAAATTTTCACTTCCGTTGTTGCCAACCAATTATATTCTTTAAGATAGCCAGCTTTTGGCTTCACCCACTCTGAGGTACTAACCCGGATGACCCAAAAGTAACAATCACAGAGGTGCTCCCTTTACCCCCTAGCCGAACAATCGGGAATGTAGGGGGTAAGCACAGGAACCAGGCAACCCAGCTTGGCCAAAATCTTAAGTCAAATTGATGCATATTTATGGCTTTATAACAATAATTACGGAAGTCAGCGCTCGTATATTGAATACAAACACTGATGATATATTTTTTTTATTTTGACTCCATTGCGACCGTTTATAATCCGAAAGTGGCCCATCATCGGCTTCTACCCCTTTGTAGATGCTACGCGGGGTGTTTCCGTACTAACAAGACAACCCTTAGCCAATGTCTCGGGGCCCGGAGGCGGTTGTGTTAGCAGAAACAAGGCAATCAGATATCTAGGCTTTATAACTTTCACTTAGTCATAGGAGCTTAAAGTTGGAAGGCCAGTTACTAGCCCCCGGTTAGTGTTCGGCACTGACCGAATTATAGCCATTAACACTTCGGCTGATGTTATGAAAGGCCCATCATTTAACACGGGGTAATCGCTATCGATCTATAGTTTGACACTGTCATTGGATCGCTGACCAGTTTACGCCCATTGTGATAGTCAGTTTTCGGCTTTCTTCGCTAAGGCGCTTAACCATTCGAGTTGGAAGCACAATCGCAGTGGTTCCCCCTTTGCACACCTAGCCGAACAAAGCGGAACATAGGAGACAAGCACGGGAGCTGCGCAACCCAACTATTGACCGACCCAGTCAAAAAAAAACCCAACTATTGACCGAAGACACAATTCAAAACTTATGCATATAATGCAATATTCGAGAACATTTTGTCGAGGAGTCCATGGAGTACCTTGGCTTTTTGGTGGGTTCGGCTCTAGTCGTAATCCGCGTTGATATTGCCGAAGCTTTAAAGGTATCCGACATTGTACTGTGAGTCTTATGCTGGGAACACACAAATCGGTTAAAAGTGCCATAAGCTTGGAAAACACCCAAAAAAATCACATAAAAACTTTACAACTAAATTAGACCAGGTTTTTTGGTGCCAACCTAAATTGGTCTTAATTGTTTTGTCCTTCTGTCGTGCTTTAACATGACACATCCGATCTCTAACCTTCAAGTGGGCCAGCCTTTGGCTTCAACCTCCTTATCCGAAAGGCGAAGTGCTTCTTTGAGGCCGGTTTAGTGAACTAAAATCGAGCAGCTTTAGAGAGAAACCGGGCTATCCGGCTATTGACCGCACACTAGAGTCGAGAAACGAGTGGCGAAAAAAGACTTTGCAATGACTAAGAAGAAAACTTTCATCATGAAATGGCTCATATAGATTTTAAGAGACCCCAGTTAACTTGGGTAAAACCAGTGTTAAATTTAATGCTTGGTTGAGCCGAATAAAAATTAAAAAGTGTGAGCATGAAAGCGACATAGCTGGTTAATGTGCGCGGCGTAGATGACGCAGTCCGGGCTTGTGGCGGGGCGAAGACACCCATTGATCTCTGACAGATCCAAGATGGTGCGCAGTCTTCAGCATTGCCGAGGTCCTAGCCCCTAAGCCAGTTCCGAGGTGGCCGAGCGAGGAGCTCGGCTTGATGAGGTGGTGATGTAGCACAGTCACCGAGGAGATGGAGTAGGTCGGCACGGTGGCACCGAAGTCCTTGGAGTAGGTTGATAAAGAGATGGCAAAGCCCCTGGTCCAGCCAAGGTGATGCGCCAAGGTGACAATACAACTTGGTCGACGGAGGGGGGACGACGACGTCGGCACGCCATGGTGACCCTGTGACGCATCCGAAGTCGATTAGTTGCACACATAAGATAGTGCAAGCCAAAAGTAAAAAAAAATTCTACTTAACTGACTTAAGTGAAGTAAATAGTTAAAGAAATATGGCTTGTGCGCCGAGGTCGGCCCGGTGGAGTGGCAGCGGAGTTGCCGGCGCATGGACGCATGCCGAGGTGACCCCACAGCTTGGTCGGCGGAGCCGGGACGATGGTATCGGCTAACATTTGATACATCTCCAATGTATCTATAATTTTTGATTGTTCCATGCTGTTACATTATCAATCTTGGAAGTTTTATAATCATTTTATATCATTTTGTGGTACTAACCTATTGACATACTGCCAAGTGCTAGTTGCTATTTTTTGCATGTTTTTTACATCACAGAAAATCAATATCGAACGGAGTCCAAATGCAATGAAACTTTACGGAAATTTTTTATGGACCAGAAGACACCTAACGGGCCAAGGCTGCGCCTGGGGGTGCTTCGAGGAGAGCACAACCCACCAGGGCGGCCTCCAGGTGCGCCCTGGTGGGTTGTGCCCACCTAGGGTGCCCCCGGACCGCTTCTTTGCTCTATAAATACCCCAATATTCTAGAAACCCTAGGGGAGTCGATGAAAATCAATTCCAGCCGCCACAGAGTCCAGAACCACTAGATCCAATCTAGACACCATCACGGAGGGGTTCACCACTTCCGTTGGTGCCTCTCCGATGATGCGTGAGTAGTTCTTTGTAGACCTTCAGGTCCTTAGTTAGTAGCTAGATGGCTTCCTCTCTCTCGTTTGATTCTCAATACAATGGTCTATTGGAGATCCATATGATGTAACTCTTTTTGCGGTGTGTTTGTTGGGATCGGATGAACTTTGAGTTTATGATCAGATCTATCTTTTTATACCCATGAAAGTTATTTGAGTTTCCTTGATCTCTTATATGTATTATTGCTTATAGCCTTGTATTTCTTCTCCAATATTTGGGTTTTGTTTGGCCAACTTGATCTATTTATCTTGCAATGGAAAGAGGTGCTTTGTAGTGGGTTCGATCTTACAATGCTTGATCCCAGTGACAGCAAGGGAACCTACACGTATGTATCGTTGCTACTAAGGATAAAACTATGGTGTCTATCTCTACGTACATAGATCTTTTCTACATCATGTCATCGTTCTTATCGCATTAATCCGTTTCTCCATGAACTTAATACACTAGATGCATGCTGGATAGCAGTCGATGTGTGGGGTAATAGTAGTAGATGCGGGCAGGAGTCGGTCTACTAATCTTGGACGTGATGCCTATGTAATGATCATTGCCTGGATATCGTCATGATTATTTGAAGTTCTATCAATTTCCCAACAGTAATTTATTTACCCACCATTTGCTATTTTTCTCGAGAGAAGCCACTAGTGAAACCTATGGTCCCCGGGTCTCTTTCTCATATTATTTGCCTTCGCGATCTATTTTATTTGCCTTTTATTTTCAGATCTACTAAACCAAAAATACAAAAATACCTTGCTGCAATCTATTTTATTTGGCGTTCGATCTATCAATATTTACAACTTTCTCCCGTCCACGTGCCAATTTCTGGCACCGTTACCCGAAAGGGATTGACAACCCCTTTTACACGTCGGGTTGTGAGTATTTGTTATTTGTGTGCAGGTGATGTTTACATTGTGTTGCTTGGTTCTCCTACTGGTTCGATAGCCTTGGTTTCACATCTGAGGGAAATACCTACCACCGATGTGCTGCATCATCCCTTCCTCTTTGGGGAAATACCGACGTAGCTTCAAGCGACATCAAAAGGAATTTCTGGTGCCGTTGCTGGGGAGGATCTTAAACATATACCAGGTTCCTAATCACAAATCTCATCTCCTCGCACTTTACATTATTTGCCATTTGCCTCTCGTTTTCCTCTCCCCCACTTCACAAAATTTGCCGTTTTATTCGCCCCTCTTTTCCGTTCGCCGTTTTCTTGCCGGATCAGTTTTTGAGTGCAATCTTGTTGTGTAGTCATCATGACTCAAGAGAACACCAATTTGTGTGATTTATCAAATACCAACAACAATGATTTTATTGGCACTCCGCTTGCTCCTCCCGCCACTAGTGCAGAATCTTGTGATATTAATACTGCTTTGTTCAATCTTGTTATGAAAGATCAATTTTCCGGTACTCCTAATGAGGATGCCGCGTCCCATCTTAATAACTTTGTGGAATTATGCGATATGCAAAAGAAAAAAGATGTGGACAATGATGTTGTGAAGATGAAATTATTTCCATTTTCTTTGCGTGATTCTGCAAAAAATTGGTTCTCTTCTTTGCCTCGCAATAGTATCGATTCTTCGAATAAATGCAAAGATGCTTTTATCACTAAGTATTTTCCGCACGCAAAAAATATTTCCCTTAGAACCTAGATCATGAATTTCAAGCAACTTGAACATGATCATGTTGCACAATCTTGGGAAAGGATGAAAATGATGCTAAGGAATTGCCCAACTCATGGGTGAAATCTTTGGATGATCATACAAAAATTTTATGCGGGGTTGAATTTTGTTTCTCGTAATCTTTTAGATTCTGCCGCGGGTGGTAATTTTATGGAAATTACTTTGGGTGAAGCCACCAAATTTCTTGATAATATCATGGCAAATTATTAACAATGGCATACCAAAAGAGCTCCTACTAGTAAAAAAGTTAATTCGGTTGAAGAAATTTCTACTTTGAGTGAAAAAGTTGATGCTCTTATGAAAATGGTTGCTAGTAAAAGTGCTCCTATTGATTTTAATGATATGGCTTTGTCTACTTTGATTGAGCAAACTAGTGATGCCGTAGATGTGAATTTTATCTCTCAAAATAATTTCAACAACAATGCTTATAGAGGTAATTTTAATCCTAGGCCTTTTCCTAGTAATTCCTCTAATAATTATGGTAATTCCTATGGAAATCCTTCTTATAATAATAATAGGAACACCTCTGATCTTGAGAATAATATCTATCTTCCCTATTTGGTGTGTACTTACAAACCCAATGCACTCCACAAAAATTGACATGTTTATAGGAGACATTTTCATCATAACTAGTGCAATCATCATTAGTATCATGGATATTCAAAGAATTCGTACTAACAACATTGCAATCATGCTCATCATTCAAATATTTAGTGCCAAACATTTTATAGATTTCTTATTCTAGCATTTGAGCACAATTATCCTTTCCATCATACTCACGAAAGATATTAAAAAGGTGAAGCGTATGAGACAAACTAAATTCCATTTTTTTATAGTTTTATTTTATAAACTAAACTAGTGATAAAACAAGAAACTAAAAGACTCGATTGCAAGATCTAAATATATACCTTCAAGCACTCACCTCCCCGGCAACAGCGCCAGAAAAGAGCTTGATGTCTACTACACAACCTTCTTCTTTTAGACGTTGTTGGACCTCCAAGTGCAGAGGTTTGTAGGACAGTAGCAAATTTCCCTCAAGTGGATGACCTAAGGTTTATCAATCCGTGGGAGGCGTAGGATGAAGATGGTCTCTCTCAAGCAACCCTGCAACCAAATAACAAAGAGTCTCTTGTGTCCCCAACACACCCAATACAATGGTAAATTGTGTAGGTGCACTAGTTCGGCGAAGAGATGGTGATACAAGTGGTATATGGATAGTAGATAAAGGTATTTGTAATCTGAAATTATAAAAACAGCAAGGTAACTAATGGTAAAAGTGAGCGTAAACGGTATTGCAATGTGTGGAAATAAGGCCTAGGGTTCATACTTTCGCTAGTGTAAGTTCCCTCAACAATGATATCATAATTGGATCACATTACTATCCCTCAACATGCAACAGAGAGTCACTCCAAAGTCACTAATAGCGGAGAACGAACGAAGAGATTATGGTAGGGTACGAAACCACCTCAAAGTTATTCTTTCCAATCAATCCGTTGGGCTATTCCTATGAGTGTCACAAACAGCCCTAGAGTTCGTACTAGAATAACACCTTAAGACACAAATCAACCAAAACCCTAATGTCACCTAGATACTCCAATGTCACCTCAAGTATCCGTGGGCATGATTATACGATATGCATCACACAATCTCATATTCATCTATTCAACCAACACAAAGAACCTCAAAGAGTGCCCCAAAGTTCCTACCGGAGAATCACGACGAAAACGTATGCCAACCCCTATGCATAGGTTCATGGGCGGAACCCGCAAGTTGATCACCAAAACATACATCAAGTGAATCACGTGGTATCCCATTGTCACCACAGATACGCACGGCAAGACATACATCAAGTGTTCTAAAATCTTTAAAGACTCAATCCGATAAGATTACTTCAAAGGGGAAACTCGATTCATAACAAGAGAGTAGAGGGGGGAAGAAACATCATAGGATCCAAATATAATATCAAAGCTCGCGATACATCAAGATCGTATCACCTCAAGAACACGAGAGAGAGAGAGAGAGATCAAACACATAGCTACTGGTACATACCCTCAGCCCCAAGGGAGAACTACTCCCTCCTCGTCATGGAGAGCACCGGGATGATGAAGATGGCCACCGAAGAAGGATTGCCCCCTCCGGCAGGGTGCCGGAACGGGTCTAGATCAGATTTCAGTGGCTACGGAGGCTTCTGGCGGCGGAACTCCCGATCTATTGTGTGTTCTAGAAGTTGTAGGGTACGATGATATATATGGGTGCAGGAAGTACATCAGAGGAGCCACGGGGGGCCCACGAGGCAGGGGGCGCGCCCTAGGGGGGGCGCGCCCCACCCTCGTGAGCACCTCACGTATCTCCTCACGTGGAGTCCAAGTCTATCTGGTGGCTTTTGTTCCAAAAATAACTTCTCCAGTTGATTTCATTCCGTTTCGACTCCGTTTGATATTCCTTTTCTTTGAAACACTGAAATAGGCATAAAACAGCAAATCTGGGCTGGGCCTCCGGTTAATAGGTTAGTCCCAAAAAAATATAAAAGTGGAAAATAAAGCCCAATATTGCCCAAAACAGTAGATAATATAGCATGGAGCAATCAAAAATTATAGATACGTTGGAGACGTATCACTATGCTTAGAGCTAAAAGAGAATTTTTAGAAAAAGCGTTTTCTAGTGATTACTTTCGTAAAAGTGATGAAGATCTTAAAATGATTGGTGTTTCTTCTATTGATTCCTTGTTTAGTAAAGTTAAGATTGATGAAAAATGGACTAGAGAAGAGTCAACTTTAGTTAGAAGGCATCCCGATATTTCGGAGGGTGAAAATCTTGTTGAGAAAATTGATAAAAGTGGGTTTGAAGAGGTCAAAACTTTAGCTAGTGATGTGCCCACTCTTTTGGATTGCAAAGACTTTAATTATGATAGTTGATGTTTGATTGATTGTATTTGTTTGTTGCAATCCATGGTAAATTCACCCCATGCTTATGAACAAAATAATGCTTTTACTAAACATATTGTTGATGCTATGATGAAAGCTTTATAAGAAAAGTTGGAATTAGAAGTTTCAATTCCTAGAAAATTGCATGATGAGTGGGAACCTACTATCAAATTCAAGATTAAAAACTATGAGTGTTTTGCTTTGTGTGACTTGGGTGCTAGTGTTTCTACAATTCCGAAATCTTTATGTGATGTGCTTGGTCTTACCGATATTGAATCATGTTCCTGGAATTTGCACTTGGAGGATTCTACTATTAAAAAGCCTATGGGAAGAATTAATGATGTTCTTATTCTTGAAAATAGGAATTATGTGCCCGTAGATTTTATTGTTCTTGATATTGATTGCAATCTGTCTTGTCCAATTATTCTTGGTAGACCGTTTTTACGCACTATCAGTGTCGTGTTTGATATGAAAGAAGGCAATATTAAGTTCCAATTTCCTTTGAGGAAGGGTATGGAACACTTCCCAAGAACAAGAATTAGGCCACCATATGAATCAATCATGAGGGAATCTTATGGATCTCGAACCGGAGGTGACAAAACATAGATCCTTGCTTTATGCCTGGCTAAGGGCGTAAAACTATAACGCTTGTTGGGAGGCAACCCAATGAATAAAATTTATTTTTGCTTTTTGCTTCCTGTTCTTGAGTGTTTGCACAATTATGCTACTGTTATGATTGTGTTTTATGTTTTAGTTAGTGTTTGTGCCAAGTAAAGCCTTTAGGATCTTCTTGGGTGATAGTTGTTTGATCTTGCTGAAAAAACAGAAACTTTTACGCTCACAAAAATAATTCTGATTTTTAACCAGAGAGCGATAAAATGCCCATTCGTTTTGCAGTAGACCAATATACAAATTTATCAGGTATTCCTATTTTTTGAAAGTTTTTGGAGTTACAGAAGTATTCTAAACACCTAGATTGCTACAGACTATTCTTTTTTGACAGATTCTATTTTCTTTGCGTTGTGTGCTTATTTTGCTGGCTCTATGGTTTTCTTTGATGAGTTTTTTCCGTAGAAAAGTTGGAATATAGTATATATAATGCAAGAACAAAATATGAATTGGTTTACTACAACACTTATAGTAGTGATTTGTTTTCTTATACTAACGGATCTCACGAAGGTTTTTGTTGAGCTTTGTGTGATTGAAGTTTTCAAGTTTTGGGTTAACTTACGATGGATGAAGAAATAAGGAGTAAGAAGAGCCTAAGCTTGGGGATGCCCCGGCATCCCAAGCTATTATCCAAAAGAGATCAAGCAACTAAGCTTGGGGATGCCCCCTAGTGGCATCCCCTCTTTCTTCTAACGACCATCGGTATTTTACTTGAAGCTATATTTTTATTCGTCACATACTATGTGTTTTGCTTGGAGCGTCTTGTATGATATAAGTCTTTGCTTGTTTTATTTTGTGTTTTTAGTCTTGATTCCTTGCTGGACACACCTATTTGAGAGAGCCAAAATTATTTCATGACTTGTTAGAATTGCTCTCTATGCTTCACTTAAATTTTTATGAGCTATGGTCTTGCTCTAGTGCTTCACTTATATCTTTTTGAGCACGATGTGCTTTAGTATTTTTGAAAAAATAATCTCTTGATTCACTTAGATTTATTTGAGAGTTAGTAAAATTTTCAAGAAATTCTCTCTTGCTTCACTTAAATTAATTTGAGAGAAAGAAATTTTATGCTCAGGATCTTCACTTATATTTGTTTGAGCTTATCAAAAGCAACATATGAAAATTAGTTCCAAAGTTATAAATATCCAAGAAGGATATAATAAAAACTTTCTTGAAGATCACTGGACAAAATAAACTTGATTCTTAGTAATAGTTTTGAGATATGATGATGTGATATGGGAGTTATGTTGATGAGTAATTATGCTTTAGCAAGACTATTGGTGTTAAGGTTTGTGATTCCCTATGCAAGCACGAAAGTCAATAATTATGCAATGAAATTATATCCTACTTGTGGTGCATTATTCGGTGTTAATTATGCTCAATGCTCGCTTATGAGATTATTTGAAGTTCTATCAATTGCCCAACAGTAATTTGTTTACCCACCATTTGCTATTTTTCTCGAGAGAAGCCACTAGTGAACCTACGGTCCCCGGTCTCTTTATCATATAATTTGCCTTCGCGATCTATTTTATTTGCCTTTTATTTTCAGATCTACTAAACCAAAAATACAAAAATACCTTGCTGCAATTTATTTTATTTGGCGTTCGATCTATCAATATTTACAACTTTCTCCCGTCCACGTGCCAATTTCTGGCACCGTTACCCGAAAGGGATTGACAACCCCTTTCACACGTCGGGTTGCGAGTATTTGTTATTTGTGTGCAGGTGATGTTTACATTGTGTTGCTTGGTTCTCCTACTGGTTCGATAACCTTGGTTTCACATCTGAGGGAAATACCTACCACCGCTGTGCTGCATCATCCCTTCCTCTTTGGGGAAATACCGACGTAGCTTCAAGCGACATCAAAAGGAATTTCTGGTGCCGTTGTCGGGGAGGATCTTCAACATATAACAGGTTCCTAATCACAAATCTCATCTCCTCGTAATTTACATTATTTGCCATTTACCTCTCGTTTTCCTCTCCCCTGCTTCACAAAAATTTGCCGTTTTATTCGCCCCTCTTTTCCGTTCGCCGTTTTCTTGCCGGATCTGTTTTTGAGTGTAATCTTGTTGTGTAGTCATCATGACTCAAGAGAACACCAATTTGTGTGATTTATCAAATACCAACAACAATGATTTTATTGGCACTACGCTTGCTCCTCCCGCCACTAGTGCGGAGTCTTATGATATTAATACTGCTTTGTTGAATCTTGTTATGAAAGATCAATTTTTCGGTACTCCTAATGAGGATGTCGCGTCCCATCTTAATAACTTCGTGGAAAAATGCGATATGCAAAAGAAGATGTGGACAATGCTGTTGTGAAGATTAAATTATTTTCGTTTTCTTTGCCTGATTCTGCAAAAAAAATGGTTTTCTTCTTTGCCTCGCAATAGTATCGATTCTTCGAATAAATGCAAAGATGCTTTTATCACTAAGTATTTTCCGCACGCAAAAAATATTTCCCTTAGAACCCACATCATGAATTTCAAGCAACTTGAACATAAGCATGTTGCACAATCTTGGGAAAGGATGAAAATGATGCTAAGGAATTGCCCAACTCATGGGTTAAATCTTTGGATGATCATACAAAAAATTTATGCGGGGTTGAATTTTGTTTCTTGTAATCTTTTAGATTCTTCCGCGGGTGGTACTTTTATAGAAATTACTTTGGGTGAAGCCACCAAATTTCTTGATAATATCATGGCAAATTATTAACAATGGCATACCAAAAGAGCTCCTACTAGTAAAAAGGTTAATTCGGTTGAAGAAATTTCTTCTTTGAGTGAAAAAGTTGATGCTCTTATGAAAATGGTTGCTAGTAAAAGTGCTCCTATTGATTTTAATATGCCTTTGTCTACTTTGATTGAGCAAACTAGTGATGCCGTAGATGTGAATTTTATTTCTCGAAATAATCTCAACAACAATGCTTATAGAGGTAATTTTAATCCTAGGCCTTTTCCTAGTAATTCCTCTAATAATTATGGTAATTCCTATGGAAATCCTTCTTATAATAATAATAATAATAATAATAGCAATAATAATAGGAACACCTCTGATCTTGAGAATAATATTAAAGAATTTATCAACACGCAAAAAGTTTTCAACATTACCATAGAAGAAAAGTTGAATAAGATTGATGATTTGTCTAGAAGTGTTGATAGAATCTCTCATGATGTGGAGCGTCTCAAAATGAAAAAATTTGTGCATAAGGTAGAGGACTCAATTAAAGATCTTTATGTTTCTATGGATGAAAGTAAGAAAAGAACTTTTATGCTTAGAGCTAAAAGAGAATTTTTAGAAAAAGCGTTTTCTAGTGATTACTTTCGTAAAAGTGATGAAGATCTTAAAATGATTAGTGTTTCTTCTATTGATTCCTTGTTTAGTAAAGTTAAGATTGATGAAAAAGGGACTAGAGAAGAGTCAACTTTAGTTAGAAGGCATCCCGATATTTCGGAGGGTGAAAATCTTGTTGAGAAAATTGATAAAAGTGGGTTTGAAGAGGTCAAAACTTTAGCTAGTGATGTGCCCACTCTTTTGGATTACAAAGACTTTAATTATGATAGTTGCTCTTTGATTGATTGTATTTCTTTGTTGCAATCCATGGTAAATTCACCCCATGCTTATGAACAAAATAAAGCTTTTACTAAACATATTATTGATGCTATGATGAAAGCTTTAGAAGAAAAGTTGGAATTAGAAGTTTCAATTCCTAGAAAATTGCATGATGAGTGGGAACCTACTATCAAAGTCAAGATTAAAAATTATGAGTGTTTTGCTTTGTGTGACTTGGGTGCTAGTGTTTCTACAATTCCAAAATCTTTATGTGATGTGCTTGGTCTTACCGATATTGAATCATGTTCTTGGAATTTGCACTTGGCGGATTCTACTATTAAAAAGCCTATGGGAAGAATTAATGATGTTCTTATTCTTGAAAATAGGAATTATGTGTCCATAGATTTTATTGTTCTTGATATTGATTGCAATCCGTCTTGTCCAATTATTCTTGGTAGACCGTTTTTACGCACTATCAGTGTCATGTTTGATATGAAAGAAGGCAATATTAAGTTCCAATTTCCTTTGAGGAAGGGTATGGAACACTTCCCTAGAACAAGAATTAGGCCACCATATGAATCAATCATGAGGGCATCTTATGGATCTCGAACCAGAGGTGACAAAACATAGATCCTTGCTTTATGCCTAGCTAAGGGCGTAAAACTATAGCGCTTGTTGGGAGGTGCTACCTCTTTTAGCACTGCGTTGGTTTTCCCCAAAGAGGAAGGGATGATGCAGCAAAGTAGTGTAAGTATTTCCCTCGGTTTTTGAGAACCAAGGTATCAATCCAGTAGGAGGCTACGCGCGAGTCCTTCGCACCTGCACAAAACAAATAAATCCTCGCAACCAACGCAAATAGGGGTTGTCAATCCCTATAGGGCCACTTACGAGAGTGAGATCTGATAGATATGATAAGATAATATTTTTGGTATTTTTATGATAAAGATGTAAAGTAAAATAAAGGCAAAGTAAATAACAAAGTAAATAACTAAGTAGTAAGAGATTGATATGATAAAGACAGACCCGGGGGCCATAGGTTTCAGTAGTGGCTTCTCTCGAGAGCATAAGTATTCTACGGTGGGTGAACAAATTACTATCGAGCAATTGACAGAATTGAGCATAATTATGAGAATATCTGGGTATAATCATGTATATAGGCATCACGTCCGAGACAAGTAGACCGACTCCTGCCTGCATCTACTACTATTACTCCACTCATTGACCGCTATCCAGCATGCATCTAGAATATTAAGTTAAAAACAGAGTAACGCCTTAAGCAAGATGACATGATGTAGAGGGATAGACTCAAGCAATATGAAGAAAACCCCATCTTGTTATCCTCGATGGCAACAATACAATACGTGCCTTGCTGCCCTTACTGTCACCGAGAAAGGACACCGCAAGATTGAACCCAAAGCTAAGCACTTCTCCCATTGCAAGAGAGATCAATCTAGTAGGCCAAACCAGACTGATAATTCGAAGAGACTTGCAAAGATAACCAATCATAGATAAAAGAATTCAGAGAAGATTCAAATATTATTCATAGATAGACTTGATCATAAACCCACAATTCATCGGTCTCAACAAACACACCACAAAAAGAAGATTACATCGAATAGATCTCCACAAGAGAGGGGGAGAACATTGTATTGAGATCCAAAAAGAGAGAAGAAGCCATCTAGCTACTAACTATGGACCCGTAGGTCTGAAGTAACCTACTCACACTTCATCGGAGGGGCTATGGTGTTGATGTAGAAGCCCTCCGTGATTGATGCCCCCTCCGACGGAGCTCTGGAACAGGCCCCAAGATGGGATCTCGTGGATACAGAAAGTTACGGCGGTGGAATTAGGGTTTTGGCTCCGTCTCTGATCATTTGGGGGTACGTGGGTATATATAGGAGGAAGAAGTATGTCGGTGGAGCAACAGGGGGCCCACGAGGGTGGAGGGCGCGCCTGGGGGGGGGGGGTAGGCGCGCCCCCCTACCTCGTGGCCTCCTGTTACGTGGCTTGACGTAGGGTCCAAGTCTCCTGAGTTGTATTCGATGAGAAAATCATGTTCCCGAAGGTTTCATTCCGTTTGGACTCCGTTTGATATTCCTTTTCTTCGAAACCCTAAAATAGGCAAAAAAACAGCAATTCTGGGTTGGGCCTCCGGTTAATAGGTTAGTCCCAAAAATAATATAAAAGTGGATAATAAAGCCAAATAATGTCCAAAACAGTAGATAATATAGCATGGAGCAATCAAAAATTATAGATATGTTGGAGACATATCAAGCATCCCCAAGCTTAATTCCTGCTCGTCCTCGAGTAGGTAAATGATAAAAACAGAATTTTTGATGCGGAGTGCTACTTGGCACAATTTTAATGTAATTCTTCTTAACTGTGGTATGAATATTCAGATCCGAAAGATTCAAGACAAAAGTTCATATTGACATAAAAATGATAATACTTCAAGCATACTAACTAAGCAATTATGTCTTCTCAAAATAACATGGCCAAAGAAAGTTCATCCCTACAAAATCATATGGTTTAGTCATGTTTCATTTTCGTCACACAAGAATGCTATCATCATGCACAACCCCGATGACAAGCCAAGCAATGATAATTCGAAGAGACTTGCAAAGATAACCAATCATACATAAAAGAATTCAGAGAAGATTCAAATATTATTCATAGATAGACTTGATCATAAACCCACAATTCATCGATCTCAACAAACACACCGCAAAAAGAAGATTACATCGAATAGATCTCCACAAGAGAGGGGGAGAACATTGTATTGAGATCCAAAAAGAGATAAGAAGCCATCTAGCTACTAACTATGGACCCGTAGGTCTGAAGTAAACTACTCACACTTCATCGGATGGGCTATGGTGTTGACGTAGAAGCCCTCCGTGATCGATGCCCCCTCCGACGGAGCTCCAAAACAGGCCCCAAGATGAGATCTCGTGGATACAGAAAGTTACGGCGGTGGAATTAGGGTTTTGGCTCCGTCTCTGATTGTTCGGGGTACGTGGGTATATATAGGAGGAAGAAGTACGTCAGTGGAGCAACAGGGGGCCCACGAGGGTGGAGGGCGCGCCTGGGGGGGGGCGCGTGAAGGAAATATGCCCTAGAGGCAATAATAAAGTTATTATTTATTTCCTTATATCATGATAAATTTTTATTATTCATGCTAGAATTGTATTAACCGGAAACATAATACATGTGTGAATACATAGACAAACAGAGTGTCACTAGTATGCCTCTACTTGACTAGCTCATTGATCAAAGATGGTTATGTTTCCTAACCATGGGCATGAGTTGTCATTTGATTAACGGGATCACATCATTAGGAGAATGATGTGATTGACTTGACCCATTCCGTTAGCTTAGCACTTGCTCGTTTAGTTTGTTGCTATTGCTTTCTTCATGACTTATACATGTTCCTATGACTATGAGATTATGCAACTCCCGTTTACCAGAGGAACACTTTGTGTGCTACCAAACATCACAACGTAACTGGATGATTATAAAGGTGCTCTACAGGTGTCTCCGAAGGTACTTGTTGGGTTGGCGTATTTCGAGATTAGGATTTGTCACTCCGATTGTCGAAGAGGTATCTCTGGGCCCTCTCGGTAATGCACATCACTTAAGCCTTGCAAGCATTGCAACTAATGAGTTAGTTGTGGGATGATGTATTACGGAACGAGTAAAGAGACTTGCCGGTAACGAGATTGAACTAGGTATTGAGATACCGACGATCGAATCTCAGGCAAGTAACATACCGATGACAAAGGGAACAACGTATGTTGTTATGCGGTCTGACCGATAAAGATCTTCGTAGAATATGTGGGATCCAATATGAGCATCCAGGTTCCGCTATTGGTTATTGACCGGAGACATGTCTCGGTCATGTCTACATAGTTCTCGAACCCATAGGGTCCGCACGCTTAAAGTTTCGGTGACGATTGTATTATGAGTTTATGTGATTTGATGTACCGAAGGTAGTTCGGAATCCCGGATGAGATCGGGGACATGACGAGGAGTCTCGAAATGGTCGAGATGTAAAGATCGATATATTGGATGACTATATTCGGACATCGGAGAGGTTTCGAGTGATTCGGGTATTTTCGGGGGTACCGGGGAGTTACGGGAATACGAGGAAGAAGTAATGGGCCTCATGGCCCAAGTGGTGGAAGAGAGGAGGCAGGGCGCACGCCCCCCCTAGCCCAAACCGAATTGGACTAGGGGGCCGGCCCCCCTTTCCTCCTTTTCCTCCCTCTCCTTCCTTCTCCTTCTCCTCCTTCCTTTCCTCCTCCTAGTAGGAGTAGGAAAGGGGAGTCCTACTCCTACTAGGAGGAGGACTCCTCCTCCTGGCGCGCCCATAGAGGGCCGGCCGGCCTCCCCTTTGCTCCTTTATATATAGGGGCAGGGGGCACCTCTAGACACACAAGTTGATCAGTTGATCTCTCCCATCCGTGTGCGGTGCCCCCCTCCACCATATTCCACCTCGGTCACATTGTAGCGGTGCTTAGGCGAAGCCCTGCGTCGGTAGCAACAACATCACCGTCACCACGCCGTCGTGCTGACGGAACTCTTCCGTGAAGCTCTGCTGGATCGGAGTTCGCGGGACGTGATCGAGCTGAACGTGTGCTGAACTCAGAGGTGCCGTGCGTTCGGTACTTGAATCGGTCGGATCGTGAAGACGTACGACTACATCAACCGCGTTGTGCTAACGCTTCCGCTTTCGGTCTACGAGGGTACGTGGACAACACTCTCCCCTCTTGTTTCTATGCATCACCATGATCTTGCGTGTGCGTAGGAAAATTTTGAAATTACTACGTTCCCCAACAGTGGAGTCATACTGCTTACCAGCATGTCATACTTTGGTTCGGCGATATTGTTGGATGAAGCGGCCCGGACCGACATTACGCGTAAGCTTACGCGAGACTGGTTCTACCGACATGCTTTGCACACAGGTGGCTAGCGGGTGTCAGTTTCTCCAACTTTAGTTAAACCAAGTGTGGCTACACCCGGTCCTTGCGAAGGTTAAAACAGCACCAACTTGACAAACTATCATTGTGGTTTTGATGCGTAGGTAAGAACAGTTCTTGCTAAGCCCGTAGCAGCCACGTAAAACTTGCAACAACAAAGTAGAGGACGTCTAACTTGTTTTTGCAGGGCATGTTGTGATGTGATATGGTCAAGACATGATGCTAAATTTTATTGTATGAGATGACCATGTTTTGTAACTGAGTTATCGGCAACTAGAAGGAGCCATATGGTTGTCGCTTTATTGTATGCAATGCAATTGCGCTGTAATGCTTTACTTTATCACTAAGCGGTAGCGATAGTCGTGGAAGCATAATGTAGCGATCAGACCTCAAACAGTGTGATCTCTGTGCTCCGGTGTCATCCCTGGATCAGTAATGCTTACACCACACAATACTCGGAGGATTTATAACAGAGTAGCAATCACACACTTATTACATCGAGTGTCTCAATAGAGAACTTATTACAATAAATATGGCTTAAGGCCATCTAATAGCGATAACAGCAGAAGGCTTGGAAGATAAGTGAGTCCATCAACTCCAACGACATCACTGAGTATAGAACCACGACCTAAAAACTCCTTAATCGTCGTCTGAAAAGTCTGCAACATTAATGTTGCAGCCCGAAATGGGTCAGCACATGGAATATGCTGGCAAGGTAACACATAGAGAGTAATGGAATGAAACAGCTATACTATATGCATATTTGGCTGGTGGAAAGCTCTATGGTTACAGTTTTGCGTAAAGCCATTTTTTCCCTACAACAAAGGAATAAATTTTATTTACTATCATGGTAGTTGTTAAACATTGAGAATGGTTGACAGCATCCTCAATCCCAATTAAACATCATCATTATCAAAACCCAACAAAATTAATTTAGAGTAACATGTTGAGATTCATATGATAATCCAAGTACTAGATACTCAAAAAGTCCATAACTAGGGACACAGCTAATCATGATTAGTTTATTACACTCTGTAGAGGTTTGCGCACTTTTCCCCACAAGACTCGATTGCCTCCGTTTGGTTTCTCGCACTACATGGTGTTTGAGAAGATGGATGACCAAGACATAGTCTTTCAGAAGCACTAGCACCTTACGATGGATAGACCGTTACACCTACTTTCCCCTACATCTGCTAGTCTACCCTGTAAGAGTTCGCACGACTTAATCAACTATGCCAGAGCCCATAATGGCTTGTGGCTGCACATGGAAGTTTCTAGTATGAATAATCTCATGATCCCTTTGAGCATGGGTGGCGGTCCAGAAAGAAACAGGCAATCCTGGAATACCCAGGTACCTCAATCCAACCAGATGTGTATTTAAGTTGCCACCTTAGATAAACCATTAATTAACAAACTCACATCGGTCATGGATATCACTCACCCAATCCACGTCTACTAGCATAGCATGGCATAATGGCAAACGTAGAAGTAACTCCCAAAGGTTTGATAATAAAACAGGTAATAGGTACTACCTCAACTACTTCCCATCCCACAATTTAGTTACATCCTAATCATGCAATGTGTGAGGATTGATCTAATGCAATAAAACTGGGTAGTAGGAAAGGTATGATCAAAGTGTTACTTGCCTTGCTGATGATCCGCGAAACCTAGAGATTCGAAGTAACAGGCGGCGCACTCCGGGTATTCTATCACAGACAAACAAACAAGCATACAATAAGCACTCATAAATGCACAGGTAAAACTCAAATAAGAGATCTAACCAGAAAGTTCAACTTAAGAACTCCGGTTTGCAAAAAGAAACAAATCGAACGAAGCAACGAAAGTCAAACGGAGGAAGAAAACAACTTCGTTCTACTAATATGGATCTAAGTCAAAACTTGTTTAAGTTGGTTAAACGGATAGAGGGTTTCGAGACGAAACTCCAGGCGCTTGAATCGCCTGATTCCGATAAACGAGCGAAAAGTTATACTAAAACAAAAATCGGATCAGAAATCGCGATCAGAAATTAATCGCAGAAAATCCGAGAAAAAGAAAAAGGACGAACGGATTAACGAGCGAACGTTCGTTAACCGGATCTAAACGACGAATACGTTCGTTAAAATGAACGACTGAGCGAACGCTCGCTATTTAACCTAAACCGAGAAAAAAAATAAGATCTAAAAAAACGACGAAAAACTGACGGGTTTTCGAAAAAAAACGACGACATGGATTTCGAGGCGACCTCGGGCGGCGGGTCGGCGAGGCGGCGGCGTCAGGCGAGGCGACGGCGACGGGCGGCGGCGGCGAGGCACGGCGGCGGCGGCGCGAGCGGGCGGTGGCGGCTCGGGCGGGGTGGGGCGGCTCGGGGCTAGGGTTTCGGCCCAGGGGTGGGCTGGCTTATAAAGGCTAGTCGGGCCGGAGTCCTTGTCGAACACGGCCCGTAGGTCGGTGCGATTTTTTTTATTTATTTTTTCTAAAATAATTACGCGCAGAAGAAAAATAAAAAGAAATACTAAACGGACTCCAAAAATCCCGACATAAATTTTCCTGGGCTTCTAAAATCAAGCCGCACAAGGTGAACATTTATTTGGGGCCTAAATGCAATTTTGAAAAACGCACATTTTTCCTAAATTCAAATAAAATAACGAAAAACTCCGAAACAAAATCTTATTTGATTTTATTATTAAATCCTCAATATTTCTTTATTTTGGGAAAGTCATTTTATTCCCTCTCTCATATTTTTGTAATAGAAATAATTGATGATAAAATAATTAAAATCAAATGATCCTATTCTCAAAATTTGAGAAAACTCAAATATGAAAATAACGAAATCCCCAACTCTCTCTGTGGGTCCTTGAGTTGCGTAGAATTTCTAGGATCAAAACCAAAACCAAATAATATATGATATGCATTGATGATCTGATGTATAACATTCCAAATTGACAATTTGGGATGTTACAAACCTACCCCCCTTAAGATGAATCTCGCCCTCGAGATTCGGGTTGGCTAGAAAATAGGTGAGGGTGGTCTTTGAGCAAATCTTCCTCTCGCTCCCAGGTGGCTTCATCCTCCGTGTGGTTGCTCCACTGAACTTTGCAAAACTTGATAACCTTGCTGCGAGTGACTCGGCTGGCAAACTCGAGAATCTTAATTGGTTTCTCCTCATAGGTAAAATCGTTATCCAACTGAATTGCTTCCAATGGCACCATGTCTCTCAAGGGTATGTCAGCCATCTCCGCGTGGCACTTCTTCAACTGAGAAACGTGGAACACATCATGAACTCCTGACAATCCTTCGGGCAATTCCAACTTGTAGGCCACTTCTCCCATACGTTCCAATACTCGGTATGGTCCTACAAATCGTGGCGCTAACTTTCCCTTAACACCAAAACGCTTTGTTCCCCGAAGTGGAGATACTCGAAGATAAACTCGGTCTCCGACTTCGTAAACTGTCTCCTTGCGTTTAGAATATGCATAGCTCTTCTGCCTGGACTGGGCTATCTTGAGCCTATCGCGAATCAATTTCACCTTCTGTTCAGACTCTTTAATCAAATCAGGCCTAAACAACTGGCGGTCTCCAACTTCGTCCCACGACAACGGTGTCCTGCACCTCCTTTCGTACAAAGCTTCGAAAGGGGCCATCTTTAAACTGGTTTGGTAACTATTGTTGTAAGAGAACTCTGCATATGGCAAATTGTCGTCCCAACTAGATCCATAATCTAGCGCACAAGCTCTCAGCATATCCTCCAAAATCTGATTGACTCTCTCGGTCTGTCCATCTGTCTGTGGATGAAAAGTTGTGCTGAACTCTAGCCTGGTACCCAAAGTTTCATGCAACTGCTTCCAGAACTTTGAGGTAAACTGGGTTCCTCTATCTGATACGATACTCCTCGGAACTCCATGCAGACATACGATCCTGGTCATGTATATCTTTGCCAACTTAGCACTGGTGTAAGTGGTCTTTACTGTGATGAAATGAACTACTTTCGTCAACCGATCGACTACAACCCAAATCGAGTCATAGCCTGAACGAGTCCTGGGTAATCCCGTGATAAAATCCACCTAACTTATCCCACTTCCATTCGGGTATCGGCAATGGTTGTAAAAATCCCGCTGGCTTCTAATGCTCTGCCTTTACTCTCTGACACACATCACAAACTGCTACATACTCCGCAATATCCTTCTTCATTCCGGTCCACCAGAAAATATCCTTCAAATCCAAATATATCTTGGTATTTCCTGGGTGAATCGAATATGGTGAATCGTGTGCCTCTTGCAGAATCAACTTCCTGATCTCCGGATCATTGGGCACATAAACACGGTCTTCAAACCATAGGGTGTCGTGCTCATCCTCACGAAATCCTTTAGCCTTTCCTTCGCTTATTTTCTCCTTTATAGAGGCAATCTCCTTGTCAGTCTTCTGAGCTTCTCTGATTCTATCCATCAAAGTTGACTGAATCTCCAATGCTGCTACATAGCCTCTCGGAACTATTTCCAAACATAACTCTCGAAGATTTTCGGATAACTCCCTTGGTATTTTTCCCGTCATTAATGTATTAACATTGCTCTTACGGCTCAATGCGTCAGCTACTACATTAGCCTTTCCGGGATGGTAATGCAATCTCATATCATAATCCTTGATGAGCTCCAACCATCTCCTTTGTCTGAGGTTTAACTCCTTCTGCGTGAAAATGTACTTCAAACTCTTATGATCCGTGTACACCTCGCAATGGTTTCCAATGAGGAAATGTCTCCATGTTTTCAATGCATGCACTACGGCTGCTAATTCCAAATCATGCATAGCATAATTCAACTCATGAGGTTTCAGTTGTCTTGAGGCATATGAAATAACTCTCCCTTCCTGCATAAGCACTGCTCCAAGTCCTCGATGTGAAGCGTCGCAATACACCTCATAGTCCTTGGTCTGATCTGGCAAAATCAACACTGGTGAAGTAACCAAGCGTTTCTTCAACTCCTGGAAACTAGCCTCACATTCCTTAGTCCATTTGAAATTGGTATCCTTCTTTAATAACTCCGTCATAGGCTTTGCAATCTTGGAGAAACTCTCAATGAATCTTCGGTAGTATCCTGCGAGTCCAAGAAAACTCCGTATCTCTCCAACTGTGGTTGGTGCTTCCCACTTGGTCACGGTATCAACCTTAGTGGGATCAACTGCTATTCCTTCTCCGGATATAACGTGTCCGAGGAATCCTACATCCTTCAACCAAAACTCACATTTGCTGAACTTGGCATACAACTGATGTTCTCTGAGCTTACCAAGCACCAAAGGCAAATGCTCCTTATGCTCCTCTTCATTTTTCAAGTAAACTAGGATATCATCAATGAACACCACGACGAACTTATCCAAAAACTCCATAAACACTTTATTCATCATGTTCATAAAATAGGCAGGTGCGTTAGTCAGACCAAATGACATAACGGTATACTCGTACAGCCCATACCTGGTGGTAAAAGCTGTCTTAGGAATATCCTGTTCTCGAATCTTCAACTGGTGGTATTCTGATCACAGATCGATCTTGGAAAATACCTTAGCTCCTTGCAATCGATCAAACAGACCATTGATCATTGGTAGTGGGTACTTGTTCTTAATCGTTACTTCATTTAATCCTCGATAATCAACAACCATCCTTAACGATCCATCCTTCTTCTCCACTAGAAGTACTGGCGATCCCCAAGGCAAAGAACTTGGGCGAATATATCCCTTATCCAGTAACTCTTTAATCTGCTTCTTAATTTCCACCAAATCCTTTGCAGGCATCCTGTATGGTCTCTTTGATATTGGCCCTGTGCCTGGCAATAGCTCAATCAAAAACTCAATATCTCTATCCGGTGGCATGCCTGGTAACTCCTCTGGAAATACTTCAGGGAAATCCCTTACCACTGGTACTTCCTCCTGCACAACTCCTGTTAAACAATTTACTTGAGTCCCTTTTGGCATATGTCGGGATAGATACTTGATCCTTCTCCCTTCTGGGGTGGTAAGCAAAATTGTCTTACTGGCGCAATCGATGTTTCCTCCATACATCGACAGCCAATCCATACCCAGAATTACATCCAATCCTTGTGATTACAAAATGATTAAATCCGAGGGAAACACATGCCTACCTATACTCAATGGCACTTGAAAACATCCTTGACTGGCCATATACTCCGCTCGTGGTGAGCTTACTAGCATAGGTGTTCTAAGAACCTTAGTGGGCAGGTTATACTTATCCACAAATCCCCTTGATATGTATGAATGCAATGCACCAGTATCAAAAAGAACGAGTGCAGTAAATGACTTAGCCGAAAACTTACCGATTACGGCATCCGGCTGCTCTTCAACCTCCTCCACATTAACGTGGTTCACCTGTTCCCTGTTGAAAGGGTTCGTCTTCTTCCCAGAACTTCCATTGCCATTCTGGCCTTCAGGACATTCATTGGCATAATGTCCGGTCTTCTGACACTTAAAGGAAGTGACTTGGCTCAGGTCTTTCTTGGCTGGGGTTGATGGGTTGGTGCGATTCTGGCCGTTGCTTCCTCCATTGCCATTACCATTCTTGGTGCCATTGTGATTGTGCGAGCTACCTCCTCCATGGGTATGCTGAAAATGTCCTCCCGGTCTAGGGGTAAAACATGGCTTCTACTGAGCTCCTGAATTGTACTTTCCTTGTCCATACTTCCTCTTGCGGTTCTCAATTTGCTGCTGCTTGCCTTCAATCATAAGAGCACGGTCTACCAACTCCTGGTATTTGTTGAAGGTTGCCACCATCAACTGCATGCTCAACTCATCCTTCAGTCCTTCCAGAAACTTCTCCTGCTTGGCTACATCCGTAGCAACGTCATCTGGGGCATAACGTGCTAATTTACTAAAGTCCTCCACATACTGGCCAACTGTCCGTCCTCCTTGGCGCAAGTTGCGAAACTCACGCTTCTTCATGGCCATAGCTCCTGCTGAAACATGGGCAGTACGAAAGGCCTGCTGAAACTGGTCCCATGTGACAGTGTCGACAGGGAAAGTGGCTGTGAAATTCTCCCACCATGATGTTGTGGGTCCTTCAAGCTGATGTGCGGCAAACTTCACCTTCTCCGCATCTGTGCATCCTGTTGTGGTCAACTCTCTAGCTGTCTTGCGGAGCCAATCATCTGCTACTATCGGCTCAGTGCTACTGGAAAACACCGGCGGATTCAGCCTAAGAAAACGGGCTAAGTGATCAACAGGTGGTGGTGGTGGTGGGTTGTTGTTGTTGTTCCCCTGATTCTGATTCTGGACTAGCAACTGCATCAATGTGTTCTGCTGCTGGATCAACTGGGTGAGCTCCGGTGGAAAGGTAAATTCGGGGTCACGTCTCAGAGGCATCTAAGGGTTTATAAAAGATGAGATTTAAGAATAGAGGGGGTCTAAAGAGAAAACACTACCCATATGCACATGAGGCAAAAGCAAACAATTCACTTCATTCAATCAAACAAGGGCATACAATCGATCTAACTATCGCAAAAGTGCTCGGACTACTGTATTTACATGGTGGACTACTACTACTGATGAGGTGGTCTACTAGAAATATTCTTCGGTTGCAGACTCCATGATATCTGCTTTGGCTTCATCAACATAGTCATCATCGCTATCATTTGGGTCCGAGTTAGTGTCGTCGATGATGATGTAGTCTTCCAGACGAATCTCCTTGGGTTCTTCGTCTTCATCTACTGGTGTAGGGCCTCCCATAAATATCCCGACCTTCATTGTTAGGTCGGCATTCTTATCCACTAATACTTCAATTTCTTCTTCATAATCTTCACGTGTAGCCTTGAGTTCTTCCTCCAGTTCCTTGATTCTTGTCCTTGCCTTCTTCAGGTCTATCATGTCGGCGCACATCTGGTTCTCCTGTCGTCGAATGTGCTGGTTTAACTCCTGGATAAAAGCTGCAATTGATCTATCCTTTCTGGTGCTGATCATCTCCCAGTGCTCATCTCGGCGCCCACAAATCTGATAGATAGTATCCTTGAGATCATTACGGTAGACTTCCCCAATGCGTCCCATGGCGATGTGAGCTGCCATGCTCTTTCCTAGACTCCAAGTTGGTGAATCAAAAGAAAACTCTATGGGCTCAGTGACTGGCATGAACGTCCTTCCTGGAACTTGAACTTGAATCATCCAGCGCTCTTCTTCAGGTAAAGTGGCGTTGTAGGTTCCGGTGAAGCTGGGTACTCCTATGTTCAGGTATCTCGTGACTTCCTTCAAGTTACGTCCAAAGGGTGTATTTTCATCCGGTTGCGTGAACTTGTTCCTTGCATCCGCCATCCTAAAGAGTAGAAAAGATGAGAGGTCAGAAGAGAAGAGAGTGAATAGTGATCTAGGTCTTTAGCTTAGTGGTCGTGTCCTACAGTCAACGTGTGCTCTAATACCATCTCTTTTGTAGCGACCAGACCTCAAACAGTCTGATCTCTGTGCTCCGGTGTCATCCCTGGATCAGTAATGCTGACACCACACAGTACTCAGAGGATTTATAACAGAGTAGCAATCACACACTTATTACATCGAGTGTCTCAATAGAGAACTTATTACAATAAATATGGCTTAAGGCCATCTAATAGCGATAACAGCGGAAGGCTTGGAAGATAAGTGAGTCCATCAACTCCAACGGCATCACTGAGTATAGAACCACGACCTAAAAACTCCTTAATCGTCGTCTGAAAAGTCTGCAACATTAACGTTGCAGCCCAAAACGGGTCAGCACATGGAATATGCTGGCAAGGTAACACATAGAGAGTAATGGAATGAAACAACTATACTATATGCATATTTGGCTGGTGGAAAGCTCTATGGTTACAGTTTTGCGTAAAGCCAATTTTCCCTACAACAAAGGAATAAATTTTATTTACTATCATGGTAGTTGTTAAACATTGAGAATGGTTGACATCATCCTCAATACCAATTAAACATCATCATTATCAAAACCCAACAAAATTAATTTAGAGTAACATGTTGAGATTCACATGATAATCCAAGTACTAGATACTCAAAAAGTCCATAACCGGGGACACGGCTAATCATGATTAGTTTATTACACTCTGCAGAGGTTTGCGCACTTTTCCCAACAAGACTCGATCACCTCCGTTTGGTTTCTCGCACTACATGGTGTTTGAGAAGACGGATGACTGAGACATAGTCTTTCAGAAGCACTAGCACCTTACGATGGATAGACCGTTACACCTACTTTCCCCTACATCTGCTAGTCTACCCTGTAAGAGTTCGCACGACTTAATCAACTATGCCAGAGCAATGGCTTGTGGCTGCACAGGGAAGTTTCTAGTATGAATAATCTCATGATCCCTTTGAGCCTGGGTGGCGGTCCAAAAAGAAACAGGCAATCCTGGAATACCCAGGTACCTCAATCCACCCAAATGTGTATTTAAGTTGCCACCTTAGATAAATCATTAATTAACAAACTCACATCGGTCATGGATATCACTCACCCAATCCACGTCTACTAGCATAGCATGGCATAATGGCAAATGTAGAAGTAACTCCCAAAGGCTTGATAATAAAACAGGTAATAGGTACTACCTCAACTACTTCCCATCCCACAATTTAGTTAGATCCTAATCATGCAATGTGTGAGGATTGATCTAATGCAATAAAACTGGGTAGTAGGAAATGTATGATCGAAGTGTTACTTGCCTTGCTGATGATCCGCGAAACCTAGAGATTCGAAGTAACACGCGGCGCACTCCGGTATTCTATCGCAGAAAAACAAACAAGCATACAATAAGCACTCATCTAATGCACAGGTAAAACTCAAATAAGAGATCTAACCAGAAAGTTAAACTTAAGAACTCCGGTTTGCAAAAAGAAACAAATCGAACGAAGCAACGAAAGTCAAATGGCGGAAGAAAACAACTTCGTTCTACTAATCTGGATCTAAGTCAAATTTTACAGTAGCAAAAACTTGTTTAAGTTGGTTAAACGGATAGAGGGTTTCGAGACGAAACTCTAAGCGCTTGAATCGCCTGATTCCGATAAACGAGCGAAAAGTTATACTAAAACGAAAATCGGATCAAAAATCGCGATCAGAAAATAATCGCGAAAAATCCAAGAAAAAGAAAAATGACGAACGGATTAACGAGGGAACGTTCGTTAACCAGATCTAAACGACGAATACGTTCGTTAAAACGAACGAATGAGCGAACGCTCGCTATTTAACCTAAACCGAGAAAAAAAATAAAACCGATCTAAAATAAAATAAAATAAAATAACAAAAACAAAAAAAACCGACAAAAAACCGACGGTTTTTTGAAAAAAAACAGTGGCACGGATTTCGAGGCAACCTCGGGGGCGGGTCGGCGAGGCGGCGGTGTCCGGCGAGGCGACGGGCAGCGGCGGCGGGCGGCGGCGTCCGGCGAGGCGACGGGTAGCGGCGGCAGGCGGCGAGGCGCGGCGGCGTCCGGCGAGGCGACGGGCAGCGGCGGCAGGCGGCGAGGCGCGGCGGCGGCGGCGGCTCGGGCGGGGCTGGGGCGGCTCGGGGCTAGGGTTTCGGCCCGGGGGTGGGCCGGCTTATAAAGGCTAGTCGGGCCGGAGTCCCGGTCGGACACGGCACGTAGGTCGGTGAGATTTTTTTTAAAATAATTACGCGCAGAAGAAAAATAAAAAGAAATACTAAACGGACTCCAAAAATCCCGAAATAAATTTTCCCGGGCTTCTAAAATCAAGCCTCACAAGGTGAATATTTATGTGGGGCCTAAATGCAATTTTGAAAAACGCACATTTTTCCTAAATTCAAATAAAATAACGAAAAACTCTGAAACAAAATCTTATTTGATTTTATTATTAAATCCTCAATATTTCTTTATTTTGGGAAAGTCATTTTATTCCCTCTCTCGTATTTTTGTAATAGAAATAATTGATGATAAAATAATTAAAATCAAATGATGCTATTCTCAAAATTTGAGAAAACTCAAATATGAAAATAAAGAAATCCCCAACTCTCTCCGTGGGTCCTTGAGTTGCGTAGAATTTCTAGGATCAAAACCAAAAGCAAATAATATATGATATGCATTGGTGATCTAATGTATAACATTCCAAATTGAAAATTTGGGATGTTACACATAAGATTGGCGAGACGACAACGATGCTATGATGGTGATCAAGGTGCCGCGCCGGTGACGATGGTGATCATGACGGTGCTTCGGAGATGGAGATCACAAGCGCAAGATGACGATGGCCATATCATATCACTTATATTGATTGCATGTGATGTTTATCTTTTATGCATCTTATCTTGCTGTGATTGACGGTAGCATTATAAGATGATCTCTCACTAAATTTCAAGATAAAAGTGTTCTCCCTGAGTATGCACCATTGCCAAAGTTCGTCGTGCCCAGACACCACGTGATGATCGGGTGTGATAAGCTCTACGTCCATCTACAACGGGTGCAAGCCAGTTTTGCACACGCAGAAATACTCGGGTTAAACTTGACGAGCCTAGCATATGCAAATATGGCCTCGGAACACTGGAGACCGAAAGGTCGAGCGTGAATCATATAGTAGATATGATCAACATAATGATGTTCACCATTGAAAACTACTCCATTTCATGTGATGATCGGTTATGGTTTAGTTGATATGGATCACGTGATCACTTAGATGATTAGAGGGATGTCTATCTAAGTGGGAGTTCTTAAGTAATATGATTAATTGAACTTTAATTTATCATGAACTTAGTCCTGGTAGTATTAGCATATCTATGTTGTAGATCAATAGCTCGCGATGTTGCTCCCAGTTTATTGTGTTCCTAGAGAAAAATTATGTTGAAAAATGTTAGTAGCAATGATGCGGATTGGATCCGTGATCTGAGGATTATCCTCATTGCTGCACAGAAGAATTATGTCTTTGATGCACCGCTAGGTGACAGACCTATTGCAGGAGTAGAGGCAGACGTTATGAACGTTTGGCTAGCTCAATATGATGACTACTTGATAGTTTAGTGCACCATGCTTAACGGCTTAGAATCGGGACTTCAAAGACATTTTGAATGTCATGGACCATATGAGATGTTCCAGGAGTTGAAGTTAATATTTCAAGCAAATACCCGAGTTGAGAGATATGAAGTCTCCAATAAGTTCTATAGCTAAAAAGATGGATGAGAATAGCTCAAGCACTGAGCATGTGCTCAGATTGTCTGGGTACTACAATCGCTTGAATCAAGTGGGAGTTAATCTTCCAGATAAGATAGTGATGGACAGAATTCTCTAGTCACCATCACCAAGTTAGTAGAACTTCGTGATGAACTATGATATGCAAGGGATAACAGAAATGATTCCCAAGCTATTCGTAATGCTGAAATCAAACGAATGTAGAAACCAAGAAAAATATCAAGTGTTGATGGTAGACAAGACCACTAGTTTCAAGAAAAGGGCCAAGGGAAGAAGGGGAACTTCAATAAGAACGGCAAGCAAGTTGCTGCTCAAGTGAAGAAGCCCAAGTCTGGTCCTAAGCCTGAGAGTAAGTGCTTCTACTGCAAAGGGACTGATCACTGGAAGCAGAACTGCCCCAAGTATTTGGCAGATAAGAAGGATGGCAAAGTGAACAAAGGTATATTTGATATACAGATTATTGATGTGTATTTTACTAGTGTTCATAGAAACCCCTCGGTATTTGATACTAGTTCAGTTGCTAAGAGTAGTAACTCGAAACGGGAATTGCAGAATGAACAGAAACTAGTTAAGGGTGAAGTGACGATGTGTGTTGGAAGTGGTTCCAAGATTGATATGATCATCATCGCACACTCCCTATACTTTCGGGATTAGTGTTGAACCTAAATAAGTGTTATTTGGTGTTTGAGTTAAGCATGAATATGATTTGATCATGTTTATTGCAATACGGTTATTCATTTAAGTAAGAGAATAAATTGTTGTTTTGTTTACATGAATAAAACCTTATATGGTTACACACCCAATGAAAATGGTTCATTGGATCTCGATCGTAGTGATACGCATATTCATAATATTGAAACCAAAAGATGCAAAGTTAATAATGATAGTGCAACTTATTTGTGGCACTGCCGTTTAGGTCATATTGGTGTAAAGTGCATGAAGAAACTCCATGCTGATGGACTTTTGGAATCACTTGATGCTTGCGAACCATGCCTCATGGGAAAGATGACTAAGACTCCGTTCTCCGGAACAATAGAGCGAGCAACTGACTTATTGGAAATAATACATACTGATGTATGCGGTCCGATGAGTGTTAAGGCTCACGGCAAGTATCGTTATTTTCTGACCTTCACAGATGATTTGAGCAGATATGGGTATGTCTACTTAATGAAACACAAGTCTGAAACATTTGAAAAGTTCAAAGAATTTCAGAGTGAAGTGGAGAATCATCGTAACAAGAAAATAAAAGTTTCTACGATATGATCGCAGAGGTAAAATATTTGAGTTAAGAAGTTTGGCCTTCAGTTAAAACAATGTGAAATAGTTTCACTACTCACGCCACCTGGAACACCATAGTGTAATGGTGTGTCCGAACGTCATAACCGTACTTTATTAGATATGGTGCGATCTATGATGTCTCTTACCGATCTACCACTATCCTTTGGGGGTTATGCATTAGAGACTGTTGCATTCACGTTAAATAGGGCACCATCTAAATCCGTTGAGACGACACCGTATGAACTATGGTTTGGCAAGAAACCTAAGCTGTCGTTTCTTAAAGTTTGAGGTTGCAATGCTTATGTGAAAATGTTTCAACCTGATAAGCTCAAACCCAAATCGGAGAAGTGCGTCTTCATAGGATACCCAAAAGAAAATGTTGGGTACACCTTCTATCACAGATCCGAAGGCAAGATATTCGTTGCTGAGAATGGATCCTTTCTAGAGAAGGAGTTTCTCTCGAAAGAAGTGAGTGGGAGGAAAGTGGAACTTGATGAGGTAACTGTACCTGCTCCCTTATTGGAAAGTAGTTCATCACAGAAATATGTTCCTGTGACTACTACACCAATTAGTGAGGAAGCTAATGATGATGATCATGTAACTTCAGATCAAGTTGCTACCGAACCTCGTAGGTAAACCAGAGTGAGATCCGCACCAGAGTGGTACTGTAATCCTGTTCTGGAGGTCATGTTACTTGACCATGACGAGCCTACGAACTATGAGGAAGCGATGATGAGCCCAGATTCCGCGGAATGGCTTGAGGCCATGAAATCTGAGATGAGATCCATGTATGAGAACAAAGTATGCACTTTGATTGACTTGCCCATTGATCGGCGAGCCATTGAGATTAAATGGATCTTCAAGAGGAAGACGGACGCTGATAGTAGTGTTACTATCTACAAAGCTATAATTGTCGCAAAAAGGTTTTTGACAAGTTCAAGGTATTGACTACGATGAGAGTTTCTCACTCATATCTATGCTTAAGTCTGTCCGAATCATGTTAGCAATTGCCGCATTTTATGAAATCTGGCAAATGGATAAACAAAACTGCATTCCTTAATGGATTTATTGAAGAAGAGTTGTATATGATGCAACCAGAAGGTTTTTTCAATCCTAAAGGTACTAACAAAACATGCAAGCTCCAACGATCCATCTATGGACTGGTGCAAGCATCTCGGAGTTGGAATATACGCTTTGATAAGTTGATCAAAGCATATAGTTTTATACAGACTTGCGGTGAAGCCTGTATTTACAAGAAAGTGAGTGGGAGCACTACAGTATTTCTGATAAGTATATGTGAATGACATATTGTTGATCGGAGATAATGTAGAATTATTCTGCAAAGCATGAAGGAGTGTTTGAAAGGAGTTTTTCAAAGAAAGACCTCGGTGAATGTGATGGCCTGGCTTATTAGGGATGATAGACTACTCATATCAATAAGGAATTCCTTCTTTTCCGGGAGCCCATCCGGACAGAACTCCCAAGTTAAGCGTGCTCAGCTTGGAGTAGTTTCGGGATGGGTGACCGACCGGGAAGTTGCTCCCGGGTGCGCACGAGTGAGGACAAAGTGCGTAGAAAAGACTAGTATTGATCTGTGGGGCCAGTCTATATCCCGCCAGGAGTAACGACCACCGGCGGGTGTGTCCGGGGCGTTATAAGTTGGTATCAGAGACGACCCTCGCGGTTACACGGATGGTTGCGGACAGGTGCGTGGTCATGTTGTTCATGACGTTTGTGACCCGTCGTGGCACACGGCATGACATATGTACTAGACTGGAAGCACAAACATATGTGCCAAGAGGGAATGTTCCTGTGGCCCGACGAGGACGTCGGTTCCTCTGAGTGGGGGTGTATGTGATGGCCTGGCTTATTAGGGATGATAGACTACTCATATCAATAAGGAATTCCTTCTTTTCCGGGAGCCCATCCGGACAGAACTCCCAAGTTAAGCGTGCTCAGCTTGGAGTAGTTTCGGGATGGGTGACCGACCGGGAAGTTGCTCCCGGGTGCGCACGAGTGAGGACAAAGTGCGTAGAAAAGACTAGTATTGATCTGTGGGGCCAGTCTATATCCCGCCAGGAGTAACGACCACCGGCGGGTGTGTCCGGGGCGTTATAAGTTGGTATCAGAGACGACCCTCGCGGTTACACGGATGGTTGCGGACAGGTGCGTGGTCATGTTGTTCATGACGTTTGTGACCCGTCGTGGCACACGGCATGACATATGTACTAGACTGGAAGCACAAACATATGTGCCAAGAGGGAATGTTCCTGTGGCCCGACGAGGACGTCGGTTCCTCTGAGTGGGGGTGTATGTGATGGCCTGGCTTATTAGGGATGATAGACTACTCATATCAATAAGGAATTCCTTCTTTTCTGGGAGCCCATCCGGACAGAACTCCCAAGTTAAGCGTGCTCAGCTTGGAGTAGTTTCAGGATGGGTGACCGACCAGGAAGTTGCTCCCGGGTGCGCACGAGTGAGGACAAAGTGCGCAGAAAAGACTAGTATTGATCTGTGGGGCCAGTCTATATCCCGCCAGGAGTAACGACCACCGGCGGGTGTGTCCGGGGCGTTATAGTGAAGCTTCTTACATATTGAGCATCAAGATCTATAGAGATAGGTCAAGACGCTTAATAAGTTTTTCAATGAGTACATACCTTGACAAGATTTTGAAGTAGTTCAAAATGGAACAGTCAAAGAAGGAGTTCTTGCCTGTGTTACAAGGTGTGAAGTTGAGTAAGACTCAAAACCCGACCATGGCGGAAGATAGAGAGAGAATGAAAGTCATTCACTATGCCTCAGCCATAGGTTCTATAAAGTATGCCATGCTGTGTACCAGACCTATTTTATACCCTGCCCTGAGTTTGGCAAGGGAGTACAATAGTGATCTAGGAGTAGATCACTGGACATTGGTCAAAATTATCCTTAGTGGAATAAGGAAATATTTCTCGATTATGGAGGTGATAAAAGAGTTCGTCGTAAAGAGTTACGTCGATGCAAGCTTTGACACCATTCTGGATGATTCTAAGTCTCGATCTAGATACATATTGAAAGTGGGAGCTATTAGCTAGAGTAGCTCTATGCAGAGCATTGTAGACATAGAACTTTGCAAAATACTTATGGATCTAAATGTGACAGACCCGTTGACTAAAATTATCTCACAAGCAAAACATGATCACACCTTAGTACTCTTTGGGTGTTAATCACATAGCGATGTGAACTAGATTACTGACTCTAGTAAACCCTTTGGGTTTTGGTCACATGTCGATGTGAACTATGGGTGTTAACCACATAAAGATGTGAACTATTGATGTTAAATCACATGGCGATGTGATCTAGATTATTGACTCTAGTGCAAGTGGGAGACTGAAGGAAATATGCCCTAGAGGCAATAATAAAGTTATTATTTATTTCCTTATATTATGATAAATGTTTATTATTCATGCTAGAATTGTATTAACCAGAAACATAATACATGTGTGAATACATAGACAAACAGAGTGTCACTAGTATGCCTCTACTTGACTAGCTCATTGATCAAAGATGGTTATGTTTCCTAACCATAGACATGAGTTGTCATTTGATTAACGGGATCACATCATTAGGAGAATGATGTGATTGACTTGACCCATTCTGTTAGCATAGCACTTGATCGTTTAGTTTGTTGCTATTGCTTTCTTCATGACTTATACATGTCCTATGACTATGAGATTATGCAACTCCCGTTTACCAGAGGAACACTTTGTGTCCTACCAAACGTCACAACGTAACTGGGTGATTATAAAGGTGCTCTACAGGTGCCTCCGAAGGTACTTGTTGGGTTGGCGTATTTCGAGATTAGGATTTGTCACTTCGATTGTCGGAGAGGTATCTCTGGGCCCTCTTGGTAATGCACATCACTTAAGCCTTGCAAGCATTGCAACTAATGAGTTAGTTGTGGGATGATGTATTACGGAACGAGTAAAGAGACTTGCCGGTAACGAGATTGAACTAGGTATTGAGATATCGATGATCGAATCTCGGTCAAGTAACATATTGATGACAAAGGGAACAACGTATGTTGTTATGCGGTCTGACCGATAAAGATCTTCGTAGAATATGTGGGAGCCAATATGAGCATCCAGGTTCCGCTATTGGTTATTGACCAGAGACATGTCTCGGTCATGTCTACATAGTTCTCGAACCCGTAGGGTCCGCACGCTTAAAGTTTTGGTGACGATTGTATTATGAGTGTATGTGATTTGATGTACCGAAGGTAGTTTGGAATCCCGGATGAGATCGGGGACATGACGAGGAGTCTCGAAATGGTCAAGACGTAAAGATCGATATATTGGACGACTATATTCGGACATCAGAAAGGTTCCGAGTGATTCAGGTATTTTCGGGGGTACCGGGGAGTTACGGGAATACGAGGAAGAAGTAATGGGCCTCATGGGCCTAGTGGTGGAAGAGAGGAGGCATGGCGCGCCGCCCCCCTAGCCCAAACCGAATTGGACTAGGGGGCCGGCCCCCCTTTCCTCCTTTTCCTCCCTCTCCTTCCTTCTCCTTCTCCTCCTTCCTTTCCTCCTCCTAGTAGGAGTAGGAAAGGGGAGTCCTACTCCTACTAGGAGGAGGACTCCTCCTCCTGGCGCGCCCATAGAGGGCCGGCCAGCCTCCCCCCCTTGCTCCTTTATATACAGGGGCAGGGGGCACCTCTAGACACACAAGTTGATCAGTTGATCTCTCCCAGCCGTGTGCGGTGCCCCCCTCCACCATATTCCACCTCGGTCATATCGTAGCGGTGCTTAGGCGAAGCCCTGCGTCGGTAGCAACATCATCACCGTCACCACGCCGTCGTGCTGACGGAACTCTCCCATGAAGCTCTGCTGGATCGGAGTTCGCGGGACGTCATCAAGCTGAACGTGTGCTGAACTCGGAGGTGCCGTGCATTCGGTACTTGAATCGGTCGGATCGTGAACACGTACGACTACATCAACCGCGTTGTGCTAACGCTTCCCCTTTCGGTCTATGAGGGTACGTGGACAACACTCTCCCCTCTCGTTGCTACGCATCACCATGATCTTGCGTGTGCGTAGGAAAATTTTGAAATTACTACGTTCCCCAACAGCGCGCCCCCTACCTCGTGGCCTCCTGTTACGTGGCTTGACGTAGGGTCCAAGTCTCCTGAGTTATATTCGATGAGAAAATCACGTTCCCGAAGGTTTCATTCCGTTTGGACTCCGTTTGATATTCCTTTTCTTCAAAACCCTAAAACAGGCAAAAAACAACAATTCTGGGCTGGGCCTCCGGTTAATAGGTTAGTCCCAAAAATAATATAAAAGTGGATAATAAAGCCCAATAATGTCCAAAACAGTAGATAATATAGCATGGAGCAATCAAAAATTATAGATACGTTGGAGACGTATCAGGAGGCAACCCAATGAATAAAATTTATTTTTGCTTTTTGCTTCCTGTTCTTGAGTGTTTGCACAATTATGCTACTGTTATGATTGTGTTTTTATGTTTTAATTAGTGTTTATGCCAAGTAAAGCCTTTAGGATCTTCTTGGGTGATAGTTGTTTGATCTTGCTGAAAAAACAGAAACTTTTACACTCACAAAAATAATTCTCATTTTTAACCAGAGAGCGATAAAATGCCCATTCCTTTTGCAGTAGATCGATATACAAATTTATCAGGTCGTCCTATTTGTTCAGAGTTTTTGGAGTTACAGAAGTATTCTAAACACCTAGATTTCTACAGACTTCTGTTTTTGACAGATTCTATTTTCTTTGTGTTGTGTGCTTATTTTGATGGCTCTATGGTTTTCTTTGATGAGTTTTTTCCGTAGAAAAGTTGGAATACAGTATATATAATGCAAGAACAAAATATGAATTGGTTTACTACAACACTTACAGTAGTGATTTGTTTTCTTATACTAATGGATCTCACGAAGGTTTTTGTTGAGTTTTGCGTGATTGAAGTTTTCATGTTTTGGGTTATATTACGATGGATGAAGGAATAAGGAGTAAGAAGAGCCTAAGCTTGGGGATGCCCCGGCATCCCAAGCTATTATCCAAAAGAGAGCAAGCAATTAAGCTTGGGGATGCCCCCGAGTGGCATCCCCTCTTTCTTCTAACGACCATCGGTATTTTACTTGAAGCTATATTTTTATTCGTCACATACTATGTGTTTTGCTTGGAGCGTCTTGTATGATATGAGTCTTTTCTTGTTTTATTTTGTGTTTTTAGTCTTGATTCCTTGCTGGCCACACCTATTTGAGAGATCCAAAATTATGTCATGACTTGTTAGAATTGCTCTCTACGCTTCACTTAAATTTTTATGAGCTATGGTCTTGCTCTAGTGCTTCACTTATATCTT
This sequence comes from Triticum urartu, assembly GCF_003073215.2. NCBI lineage: Eukaryota > Viridiplantae > Streptophyta > Magnoliopsida > Poales > Poaceae > Triticum > Triticum urartu. The sequence continues at coordinate 87,546,057 of NC_053024.1, forward strand.
TTTGAGAACGATGTGCTTTAGTATTTTTGAAGAAATAATATCTTGCTTCACTTAGATTTATTTGAGAGTTAGTAAAATTTTCAAGAAATTCTCTCTTGCTTCACTTAAATTAATTTGAGAGAAAGAAATTTTATGCTCATGATCTTCACTTATATTTGTTTGAGCTTATCAAAAGAAACATATGAAAATTAGTTCCAAAGTTATAGATATCCAAGAAGGATATAATAAAAACTTTCTTGAAGATCACTGGACAAAATAAACTTGATTCTTAGTAATAGTTTTGAGATATGATGATGTGATATGGGAGTTATGTTGATGAGTAATTATGCTTTAGCAAGAATATTGGTGTTAAGGTTTGTGATTCCCTATGCAAGCACAAAAGTCAATAATTACACAATGAAATTATATCCTACTTGTGGTGCATTATTCGGTGTTAATTATGCTCAATGCTCGCTTATGAGATTATTTGTTTCTTGGTTGGTCGCTTCTCGATCTTTTGCTAGCCTTCATTTTGCACTAAGTATGATCACTACTTGTGCATCCAAAAACCTTTAAACCAGTTTTGCCACATGAGTCTGCTATATCAACCTATATGCGGTATTCTTTTGCCGTTCTAAGAAAAAGTGTATTTGCCATCTCTAATTTTCAAAATAAACTTCTCTTTTGTGTGTTTGTTTCGCTCGCGGAGCGGTGAGGGGTGGCTAATATTTTCCATGCTAGATGTGTTATTCTCACGATGAGTGTTTATTCACTTGTCATTGCACGAGAGTAAGGAAAAGGTATTAGGGATGCCCAGACCCGAAATGAAAAATGAATTTACTTTATGTTGTCAAATAATAAATTCCTTGGAAAGTGTTGGTATGGAAGGCACCCGTGGATACGGTTAGCCATGGAAAGTGAAAGTATGGTGGAAAAAAGAATAAACTTTATTTTCTGTTTGGGAACCGCCTATGATATACTCCCTCCGTTCCTAAATATTTGTCTTTTTAAAGATCTCAAATGGACTATCACATACGGATGTATATAGACTTATTTTAGTGTGTAGATTCACTCATTTTGCTTCGTATGTAGTCACTTGTTAAATCTCTAGAAAGACAAATATTCCGGAATGGAGCGAGTATCTAGCATGGAAAGTGTTGGGAACTCTAAGTTGTTTTTGTTGGTGGGAAGGACTCACCTCCCAAAATGTTTTTATCTCTAAGTTTTTTGCTTTGAGCTCTGGCACCTCTACAAATCCCTACTTTCCTCTGCGAAGGGCCTTTCTTTTACTTTATGCAATTTTTATTTTTGAATTTGAGTCTCCAGATTCTCTTATAAAAGCACCAACTAGGAGGCACTAAGATCGTACTTGAGCATTGGGTGTAGTTAATATGTGAGTGTGTCTCATGAATGGATCAATGATTGAGCATGGTGGGCTAGGGATAGCTTATTTTAGCATTGATATTTTGAAAGACATGGTTGCTTGTTGATATGCTTGAGTATTTAAGTTATCATGTCAAAACTAGACAATTGCTTTGAACAATATAAAAGTCCAAATGTCCATGCTATAAAGAAAAGAATATGATATGATATGTTAGGCAGCATTCCACATCAAAAATTCTGTTTTTATCACTTACCTACTCGAGGACGAGTAGGATTTAAGCTTGGGGATGCTGATACGTCTCCAACGTATCTATAATTTTTTATTGTTCCATGCTGTTATATTATCAATTTTGGATGTTTTAGAATCATTTTATGTCATTTATATCATTTTTTGGTACTATCCTATTAACATAGTGTCAAGTGGCAGTTGTTGTTTTTTGCATGTTTTTTACATCGCAGAAATTAAATACCAAACGGAGTCCAAATGCAATGAAACTTTACGAAGATTTTTATGGACCAGAAGACAGCTAATGGGCCAAGGCTGCGCCTGGGGGGGTGCTCCGAGGAGAGCACAACCCACCAGGGCGCGCTTGGAGGCCAGGAGTGCCCTGGTGGGTTGTGCCCACCTCGGGTGCCCCCCGGACCGCCTCTTTGCGCTATAAATACCCCAATATTCCAGAAACCCTAGGGAAGTCGACGAAAATCAATTCCAGCGGCGCAGATTCCAGAACCACCATATCCAATCTAGACACCATCACGGAGGGGTTCACCACTTTCATTGGTGCCTCTCCGATGATGCGTGAATAGTTATTTGTAGACCTTCGGGTCCGTAGTTAGTAGCTAGATGGCTTCATCTCTCTCGTTTAATTCTCAATACAATGGTCTCTTGGAGATCCATATGATGTAACTCTTTTTGCGGTGTGTTTTTTGGGATCAGATGAACTTTGAGTTTACGATCAGATCTATCTTTTTATATCCATGAAAGTTATTTGAGTTTCTTTGATCTCTTATATGCATGATTTCTTATAGCCTTGTATTTCTTCTCCGATATTTGGGTTTTGTTTGTCCAACTTTATCTATTTATCTCGTAATGGGAAGAGGTGCTTTGTAGTGGGTTCGATCTTATGGTGCTTGATCCCAGTGACAGAAAGGGAACCGACATGTATGTATGGTTGCAACTAAGGATAAAACGATGGGTTCTATCACTATATAGATAGATCTTGTTTACATCATGTCATCATTGTTATTGCATTACTCCATTTCTCCATGAACTTAATACACTAGATGCATACTTGATAGCGATCGATGTGTGGAGTAATAACAGTAGATGCAGGCAGGAGTCGGTCTACTAATCTTGGACGTGATGCCTATGTAATGGTCATTGCCTGGATATCATCATGATTATTTGAAGTTCTATCAATTTCCCAATAGTAATTTGTTTACCCACCGTTTGCTATTTTTCTCGAGAGAAGCCACTAGTGAAACCTACGACCCCCGGGTCTCTTTCTCATATTATTTGCCTTTGCGATCTATTTTATTTGCCTTTCATTTTCAGATCTACTAAACCAAAAATACAAAAATACCTTGTTGCAATTTATTTTATTTAGCGTTCGATCTATCAATATTTACAACTTTCTCCCGTCCACGTGCCAATTTCTGGCGCCGTTATCCGAAAGGTATTGACAACCCCTTTTACACGTCGGGTTGCGAGTATTTGTTATTTGTGTGCAGGTGTTGTTTACATTGTGTTGCTTGGTTCTCCTACTGGTTTGATAACCTTGGTTTCACATCTGAGTGAAATACCTACCGCCGCTGTGCTGCATCATCCCTTCCTCTCTGGGGAAATACTGATGTCGCTTCAAGCGACATCAACATTACATAGTAAAGGTTGGTCATCTATATGCATAAAGTAGCACAAGTCAGATATTAATAATAAAATAAATAAAAATTCTTAACATAATTTATTTATGCAAAATTAATTATTAAAAGAGATTTGGCCTGGCGAGAGGCCGATGTCGACAGGGCGTCGCGCGACGAGGTGCCGGATTTGCAGGGTTGCCCGAGTTACGGACGTGACGTGCGCAGGACTGCGGTGGCATATTGGATCGCCCTGAAACGACGGCCGCAGTGTAGACCGGAGTGCAAAACCTATAGCACCAATTGTCGCTAACCAATAGAAAATAATCTTTGAAATATAATTAATATGCACATCGCGAATAACTTAGAGCGATTGCACCTGGTGATTTATCTGACGACGTCCATACTGATGGCAGACGAGATGATTATGTACGAGGGACGTCCTGGCCAGAGTGCCTCAAGACTACATCTGGCCGACCAACATATGAAACGCTCGATCTGAATGCGGATGTTGGTTTGGCAAAGGTTCTGACGCGTAGGTTGGGCGGCCGAGGTGACGATAGGATATGGTCACAGTCGAATTTTGACGTCTATCCTGCGACAACCCTAACCTCCCGCGACTCCGCTCGCGGCCGCCGCCGCCACCGCGCCGCCCCCTTCGCCGCCCTCGCCCATGGCCCCCTTAGCCCATGCCGCTTCCCCGCCGCCGCCCCTCCCCCTCCCCCTCCCAGCCCGGCCGGGGACGAAGGGCCTGACTCGGATCCCGACCCGTGCCTCTCTCCGGCGGTCGTTCTTTTCGCCCCTGCTGCTCCAGCCCTGGCGCCGGCCGCTCTGGCCCCTGCTGCTCCGGCCCCGGCGCCCGCCGCTCTGGCCCCGGCCGCCCCGGACCTGGCCGCTCCGGCCCCTGCGGCTCCAACCCCGGCGCCCGCCGCTCTGGCCCCGGCCGCCCCGGCTTGGGTGGAGGTTGGGAGACGGCGCCGCCCGAGCCTGGAGAAGGTGGTTGCTCCCCCTCCCAGGAAGGATGCTGGACTGCCTTGCACTTTCAAGCAGAGGACTTTCGGCCTCTGCTTTCGGTGCTTGGCGTTGGACCACTTCGTCGCGGGCTGCCGCGGCCCTGTCCGGTGCTTGGGATGTGGCCACTCCGGCCATCGCGAGCGGGAGTGCTTGGCACGACATCCTGCCGGTTCAGAACCTCGTCGTCCCCCGCTCGCGCCTACCGGACCTCGTCAGTGGCCTCCCCCCTGCAGCGGATCGCCTCCAGCCCCACTTCATCGACCTGGTCGCACTTGGGCTTTGGTGGTTTCTCACCAAGACAACCCTGCGACTGATGGTGTCGTGTCGGCGGCTGACCCCGGCGTGCCTCCTGCTGTTTTGGAGCCCTTGCGGCCTCTCCTTGCAGCTCAGGCGGAGGCGCTCGGCGCTGAGCTACAGGCCTTGTTCGCTGCTCTTCTTGAGGTGCTGTTCAAGCCTCTTCAAGACTTGGTTGCTGCTGTGGAGAGTTGGACTGCTCAAGTCTCAAGCCTATGGGAACCTATGGAAGCTATCGGAGGCAGCCAAGACCCTGCCAATGTTGAATCTGCTCCTCCTGCTGTGGCCGTTGGTGAGGATTGCAGTGCGCTTGTTGTGGCTGGCTGCTCAGCTGAGTTGAGTGAGAAGGCTCAGTCCGTTGATGATCCGCCTGCCTTGGAGAAGGTCATGCTTGAGGATGATCCTCCTAACTTGGCTTCTGTCCTACTCGGGATGGTGAGTCAAGGCGTGGAGGAGCGGGCCAAGGTGTCTTCTTGTTTTGACATGGTTATGTCTGAGGTGGAGCTTGTTGAGCAGTCGACACTGGAGGAGCCGAAGGTTTCCAGTGCTCCTTGCACCAGCAAGCCTTCAAAGGAGCTGATCCGGATGTATGCAAATGAGCCTCTTGGGAGAGCCTCCTCTCCGTGGGGGGAGTTCCTCAAAGATCTTGCTCTCACTGTGTCGAGATCGCCGCAAGTTTTGCAGGTGGGAGAGGCTGCTCCTTCTCTCTTACAGTGATGAAGCTGCCGTTTGGACAAGAAAAACAAAGATTGCGACATTCCTGTAGCCAAGCGCGCAGAGTATAGGCGGGCGGAGGCCTTTGGAGAGGTTCCAACACTCAAGAACAAAGGAAAAGCATCTGAAGAAGACCTGAATGAGAAGATGCAACACTATCTGCAGATGTACAAGAAGGAACACACGCCCAAGGCGATCGAGGCGGTGCGCGCATTAGTTCAGGCCAATGCTTGACCACTTCTGTTGCGAGGGTGCACTTCGGTGTGCTGCCATTGTAGAGAGTTTGTGGGTGTTTGCGGAGTTCGTCTTTGTTGGATACAAGGCATGGCCTCCATTCCTAGGTCTGGGGCTCTTGTTTCCGGCACAGATGATGTGCCATGAGTTGTTGGGTGTGGTTTTTGCCGGTTTCCCATATTAACCGTGTGTTGTATGGTTTTCGGGTCTGGTTTCCCTATTAACTGGACCACTTTCCCTCTTCTATAATGCAAAGGCAGAGCACCTGCCGTTCACACTCAAAAGAATTTTGACATCTGCCAGGCCGCGAATGAGGAGTCGGTCGGCGAGAACTTTGGCCAGATATCTCTGCAAAAAATAATGCAGTACAAACCAACCGAAAATATTCTGTATGTAGTAATTTACGTCCTAAACGAATAGTTAGGAAAAATAAAACCTGCTGACGGCGACGACGTGAACAAACAAGCTGATCCATACTGAACTAGCGAGAAGGATCCAGTTCGCTTTTGACCTTTGCATGATGATTCACCAGTACGTGAACTAGTAGTGCTAGTTGAATTACTATAATTCACTGACTACAGTGGTGGATCCAGGAATTAAACTTAGCCGGGGCGGAACATTTGAGGTACAGATTTTTTGATTGACAAATGCAAGTCCACTGAACCAAATCTCATAAAATTCAAATATTAAGCTATATGCATTCAAAAATTAACATAACCAATGATTTAAATAGTCGTCAGCCCCTAGTTCGAGTCGGATATAGTCCGGCTATGAGTCATCCGCCAAGGACAAGTTCTTTAATGAGTTTAGCATGTCGCCCAAAGGCGAGTGCTGGAAGATGTTTGCGACGCTGAATTCGAAGATTGATAAATGATCAAGTTCGGCGTCCGCGGGCTCACATGGTTCGGAACTTACGGCCGGAAACGAGTCTGGAGTTCCGGTGGAACAGGCATCGTGTGAGATCAAGCCTATGTGCGGCTCCAACGCCATGGAATCTGTGGCCTCCGTGGTGGGGTCGATCCTCCCGTCCTTGGATGGCGCAGTCTGCTCTGGATCTAAGGTCAGGGCGGTTATGGGAGCTGTCTCCTGGATGCGGTCCGATGACAGATTTAGGTCATGTCCCTCGGGGTGACCAGGAGTGGTATCCGCGGTCTCGAATCCGGCGAAGATCAAGTCTCCACGGATGTCCGCAACGTAGTTCAAGCTCCTAAATCTGACTTGATGGCCAGGGGCGTAGATTTCGATCTGCTCCAGATGGCCAAGTGAGTTGGCCCGCAGAGCGAAGCCGCCGAACACGGAGATCTGTCCGGGGAGGAAGGCTCCCCCTTGGGCAGCATCGTTGTGGATGGTTGAAGGAGCCATCGAACCTCTTGATGACGGCACAGTGGAACTCTCAATGAAAGCACCAAAACTGAGGGAGTCCTGGACTAAGGGGTCCTCGGGCGTCCGGCCTGTTAGCCATGGGCCGAACTGATGGGCTATGAAGATACGAAGACCGAAGACTGCACCCGTGTCCGGATGGGACTCTCCTTGGTGTGGAAGGCAAGCTTGGCGACTAAATATGTAGATTCCTTTCTTTGTAACCGACATATTGTAACCCTAGATCCTCCCGGTGTCTATATAAACCGGAGGACTTAGTTCGGAGGAGGATACTCATTATCATAGCCATACAAGCTAGACCTCTAGGGTTTAGCCATTACGATCTCGTGGTAGATCAACTCTTGTAATACTCATATTCATCAAGATCAATCAAGCAGGATGTAGGGTATTACCTCCATAGAGAGGGCCCGAACCTGGGTAAAATATTGTGTCCCCTGTCTTCTGTTACCATCGACCTTAGACGCACAGTTCGGGACCCCCTACCCGAGATCCGCCGGTTTTGACACTGACATCGTGACTTACCCCTCGGGAACCCAGTCATGGACGCGGCGGATCTACGGCCCGATGCCTGCCTCGCCAAATACTCTGGGGTTGCCGTCGCTCGCCATTTTGCCCTGGGGTTCACCCTCGTACTTCCTCTGTGTGCACCAGCCCCCCTATCAGCGTTCTGGCCGGGCGCACGGAAGGAGGCCACACCGCGGGTCGAGCAGGTGGCGGGCGCCCCACACATGGCATCTTAGGAAGGTGGCGGGCGTTTGGCGGCGGTGCAGGTGGTGGCGGTGGCGCAGGACGGCCGGACGGCGGACGAAACAGAGTGGCGTCGAGTGGCCCGGTTAGACCCTAGGATTCATTTGGGGACGTTGTTGCATGGTCCCACATGTAAGCTGCGTACCCACGTCCACGTGGTCCCACATGTAAGCTCCGGACCCACTACTGCTAACGCCAATAGATGGAATGGACTCAAAACTGCCCGTTTGGGCTCGTCATAGTAGTTGCACACAGTCTAGGGGTAAAACTGAGCATGATTCGCAACTGAGGGCAAAACTGAGTACATGAACACCACTGAGGGCAAAAAGATAATTAACCCAATTAAAAATGAAACACCTCAATTGAAAGAGAGGGCTCCAAAATTAGGAAGCATAGTGTATTAGATCATAAAAAACAACAATTGCATCGATACATATAGCAAGGTAGCAACAGTCACGCAGCCAAAATAATAGTTTATCATACGAATGGACGGTTAGCCGGATATTATCCAATGTAGCCGAGTGCATTTTGTCGACCCCTTGGCTTACCCTGGATGATGAGTTCTCAGATTTGTTTTACAAGAAAATCTATTATGTACGCCGTCACGATGTCATCATGTGCGGTAAGCCAAGGGGTCACAATAACACTCAAATTTCTTTATTGTGTTATTGTGGCTCGCGCGGGCCACAATAACACTCGAATCTATTATGTGGTAATCCGTCGCGCGGGCCACAATAACACTCGAATTTTATCACTATATGCCGAGTTTTTTTCCAATACGCTGAGTGTTTTCGAGCCGTACCATGGTGTATGTGGTGGTGCGCCGAGACTCCGCTCCGTGCGTCTTGGCATCAACACACGGCTTAGAGGGCCATAAGCCGATGAAAGGATCGTGAAGAGGTGTCTATAGAGGGGGGGTGATTAGACACTAAGTGTCAAAAGTTGCAGTTTTTAATATTCTTAAGTTTAAGTGGAGTTTAAGCACAAGTTTAACAAACACAATACATATCAAGCAAGCATGCAATGAGTATATGAGCAGCGGAAAGTAAAGCATGCAACTTGCAAGAATGTAAAGGGAAGGGTTTGGAGTATTCAAACGCAATTTGAGACACGAATGTTTTTGTCGTGGTTCCGATAGGTGGTGCTATCGTACATCCACGTTGATGGATACTTCAACCCACTGAGGGTAACGGTTGCGCGAGTCCACGAAGGGCTCCACCCACGAAGGGTCCACGAAGAAGCAACCTTGTCTATTCCATCACGGCCGTCGCCCACAAAGGACATGCCTCACTAGCGTTAGATCTTCACGAAGTAGGCGATCTCCTTGCCCTTACAAACTCCTTGGTTCAACTCCACAGTCTTGTCGGAGGCTCCCAAGTGACACCTAGCCAATCTAGGAGACACCACTCTCCAAGAAGTAACAAATGGTGTGTTGATGATGAACTCCTTGCTCTTGTGCTTCAAATGATAGTCTCCTCAACACTCAACTCTCTCTCACAGGATTTGGATTTGGTGGAAAGAAGATTTGAGTGGAAAGCAACTTGGGAAAGCCTAGAGATCAAGATTCATATGGTTGGAATGGAATATCTTGACCTCAACACAAGTGTAGGTGGTTCTCTCTCAGAAAATGTGTATTGGAAGTGTAGGTATGTTCTGATGGCTCTCTCCACGAATGAAGAGTGGGTGGAGGGGTATATATAGCCTCCACACAAAATCTAACCGTTACACACAGTTTGCCAAACTCGGTGGGACGGAATGGTTAAACTCGGTCGGACCGATTCAGCAAACCTAGTGACCGTTAAGATTTTCTGTGGGACTGAGATGCAACTTGGTAGGACCGATATGGTTAGGGTTAGGGCATAACGTAATCTCGGTGTGACCGATTACACAAACTCGGTGGGACCGATTTTGGTAATAAGCTAACCAGAGAGTTGGTCAGGCAAACTCGGTGGGACCGATTACACAAACTCGATGGGACCGATTTTGGTAATAAGCTAACCAGAGGGTTTGCATTGTAATCTCGGTAGTACCGATTGCTCAAACTTGGTGAGACCGATTTTGGTAATGGACATACACAGAGAGATTACAATCCCATCTCGGTGAGACCGAGATCCCTATTAGTGAAACCAATTTGCTAGGGTTTGTGGCAGTGGCTATGACATTTGAAACTCGGTGGCGCCGGATAGATAGAATCGGTGGGGCCGAGTTTGACTTTTGGTTTAGGTCATATGTGGATGTGGGAAGGTAGTTGAGGGTTTTGGAGCATATCACTAAGCACTTTGAGAAAGCAAGCCATTAAGCAACACCTCATCCCCTCTTGATAGTATTGGCTTTTCCTATAGACTCAATGTGATCTTGGATCACTAAAATAGAAAATGTAGTCTTGATCTTGAAGCTTGAGCCAATCCTTTGTCCTTAGCATCTTGAAGGGGTTCCACATCCTCTAGTCCATGCCACTCCATTGTTGAACTTATCTTAAACATACTAGGTAAAAGTGTTAGTCCAACAAGAGATATGTTGACATTAATTACCAAAACCACCCAGGGAGCACTTGTGCTTTCAGCCGAGTGACCGACATAATACTTTTTTGACGAAAATGCTGCTGTGCAGCTTTTCATTGAATATGAGAGAGGGAAGACAACGCCTGTTAGTTACAAAATTTGCACGAAATGTGCACCACCGCATTCCGTATCCTAATGTCTAGTTTGGTTCTAGAGGTCTATGCAGCAGGTTATTGATCTTGTTACGACCGACTATCGTTCAAGTGTTGATGTCTTCAATCAGGCGGCGGAAGACTTGCACCCCCGTCGAGAACTTGTTAACGAAGATCCACGCATTTCGTTCTTTCCATGCCGTCCACCAGACCAGCTGCACCAGCGAGCTCCATCCACGTCTATGGTCCCTCGGCACCCTGGACCGGCTTTGATCCCACCATTCTAGAAGGTTTGCCGCGGTTGCGGACGGTGCCAGCATCGCCGGTAGACCGCACCGGCTTAGCACCCTCTGCCAAAGCTCTGTGGTGAAGGAGCATGAGGCGAGCAGGTGAAATGCGCTCTCCGGCATCCTCTGGCAGAGACTGCATGATGCATTGTGTAGCCATCCTCGTTTGGCCAGGTTGTCGGCGGTGAGGCATCAATTTAGCACCGCAAGCCAGGAGAATATTTTGCATTTCATGGGTGCGTCGGCCTTCCAGATGATATGTTTGAATTCAGTCCACATCGATCCCTCGAATTGAATCGCATACGCTGATGCCGACGTGAATCGTCCGTCAGCCGTCCATTTCCATTCCACCCAGTCCGGCTCGTCGGTCAGCACCACATGTTGAAGTTGCACCCAGAGTGTGGTGAACTCCCGGATGGCTTGGCCCGAGGGGTTTGCTTTGATATGTCTTGTCCATCTTGTGCCGCCGATTGCTTCTGCCACCGTGAGCTTCTTTCTTGTGCAGTGTTTGTAGAGCTCAGGGGGGCAAATGTTCGAACTTGCACTTAGGAGCCAAGGTTCCGTCCAAAAGCTTATCTTCTTGCCGTTTCCAAGATGGAATTTCGCTGATGCATTGAAGAGTGCCCTTACACGCTCATCCGTGGGCAGTGGCAAGCCTGGCCATGGTTTTTCAGGTTGGGTTCATGTTTGCCAAAGCCATCTCATTCTAAGTGTTGTGCTCTGTGCCTCAACATTGGTGATGCCAAGCCCTCCGAGCTCTCGTGGTCTGCATACGGCCCTCCAGTTTACCAAACATTTCCCGCCCGGGGCGACCTCTTTGCTCTCCCAAAGGAATCCTCTTCGGACCTTATCAACAGCTTTGCGTAGCCAGACTGGAGGGTCAATGGAGATCATTTGGAAGACAAGCATGGCCGAGAGGACCTGTTGCACTAGGCTCAGCCGGGCGTCCATGGAGAAGTGAGCTAATTTCCATCCTTTCATCTTGCCGTAGACCTTGTCCAGCGCCGGTTGCCAGTCAGCTCTAGTGATCCTGCAGTCAGAGAGAGGCATACCCAGGTATGTGCAAGGAAAGTGCTTGATCGGACAGCCCAGCTCCCCGGCAATTGCTTCCATATCTATCCCTCCGCAGCAGATAGGTGTTAATGAACTCTTTCCATAGTTCGTACGCAATCCTGATGTTGTACCAAAGGTGTCTAGCATATCCTGAACAGCCTTCATCTCTTGGATGTCTGGGTTTATGAATATAATTGCATCATCGGTGTATAGGGATGTTCTGTAGGCCAATCTCTGGTTGCCAATGGGCTTTAGAATCCCTACTTGAGATGATTTGGCGAACATTGTTGCCATGCAGTCCAGGACGATGACGAAGAGGAGCGGTGATAATGGGTCGCCTTGGCGCAAACCTCTTCTATGGATAATTGGCTCGGAAAGCTTCCCATTGATGAGCACCCGAGTGGATTGAGTGGCAAGCAGATTTGAAATCCAATTCAACCATTTCCTGCCGAACCCCTTCGCCTGCAAAACTTCCAGCAAGAATTCCCATGACACCGTATCAAATGATTTTTCGATGTCAAGCTTGATCATCATGGCTGGGGTCTTTGCTTGTCGTAGCGCCCTTGCAATCCCACCGACATAATACTCTCGGCATAACTGAGAAACACAAGACAAAATATGTTTTTCTTGTATTGGCAGAATCATTTTCTTTCACGAGGAAAACACAAAAGATTTATGAAATACGTTAGATGAGAAAGCGAGGAGAACATAATAAAGAAACAAATAGGAGAAAATCATGCAGTAGTTTAACCGTTGCCGTTTCTGAATGATTTAATGTCCTTGCCATTTTTCTGACGGAGGACTCTGACAACAATTGGGACCTTGAGCTGCTCGTTCTCTGTCTCTTGAAGAGTTGGTCGACTGGCAACGTCCTTTTGCCCTCTTCCCTGTGCTCTCGGAGGAGGACTCGGTGGCCTGGCCCCACTCTACATCTGGGCGTTTTTCCTGTGAAATCGTTATATGGCAAACTCATATCTGGATCGACCACTACCAAATTTAAGTGTCCGGAGGGCCCGCATCCCTCCTAAGGTTAAGGTCTTCCTATGGCAAGCTCTACGAGGGCGCCTTCCGGCAGTTGACCAGATTCGCAAGCGTAATGGTCCGCGATCTGATAGATGTGCTTTATGTGGCCAGAGAGAAGACACAACTCACATCTTCTTCAACTGTGTCTTGGCTAAGCTATTTTGGTGTTGTATCAGATCGCGGCTTCATGTCTCTTGAAGGCCTGCTTCCTTCTTAGAACTTTGTCTTTTGGCTTCTAACCTGGTTGGGGCTCAGAGAAGAATGTTCTGGATGGGATTCGCAGCCATGCGCTGGACCCTTTGGACGACTAGGAACAAGTTTACCATTGAACACATTTTTCCTGCTAAACCCGCTGATTGCTTATTTAAAACTTGCATATTGCTGCAGTAGTGGAGATTCTTTTTTTTTTGAAGGGAGCAGTAGAGATTCTTGATTAAGGAGGAGGATCGGGACGCATTTGATGATATGGCTACCAAGATTCAGGCTACAGCTACTACCCTTCCTCGAGTTCAGGCCGGCGGTTAGGAGCTGATGACCCTACTATCGTCGTTCCTGAGTCTCCGGCCTGTGTGCCGTGTACTAGCCTGGGAGCTATGTATGTTAACTTCTGTCTGCCGTGTTTTGGCGTTGATACTTTGCGAATGGTGTGTCGTTTCGTTTGGTACGGCTACATTGTTGACTCTGCCGGATGGCTTTATTTATAAAGTCAGACTCTAAACTTTTCTCTAAAAAAGTTGTCTGTCTTGCCACTGAGATATTCGCGTGCTAGCAAATTAACAAGTGATCACAAAAAAAACTTTAAGCACGGACTTAATTACCGCCTTCAAATCTCTAATCTCTCTCCAATCAAATTATTGCAGGAAATTATCATTTCTTGCTTACCACATTCGTCTCCCCACCGGGACTCTAGCAAGCGACCGGGTGTAGAGGTACTACACAATGGCGGGTGTAGACCACCCAAGTCGCCGCTCCACGACCCGTCGCTCACCTCGCACGACCGCGTCCTTGCCGCCGTGCGGCGTTCCACGGCGCGCTCGTACGGTTCTTCCGGCGGCGTGGTCGAGATCAGGTCCAGTCCGTACGAGTACCTGATGTACATCAACATCGGCACGCCACGCACCCGGATGCTCGCCATCGTCAACACCGGCGGCAACCTCGTGCCGTTCAAATGCATCAACGGAACCTCCGGCCCTCCGCCAGCCGCCGCGGGGGCGGGGGGGGGGGGGGGGGGGGGGGGGGCGTTGAGCTACGTGTTCGACACCTCCTCCTCGTCGTCCTACGGCTTCGTGGTCTGCCGGTTGCCCTCGTGCCACGCGGTCCGCGGCACCTCCTGCGACGCCAACTCCCTCTGCCAGTACCACTTCTCCTCCGGTGACGGCTCCACGACGGACGGCATCCTCTCGAGACCTTCACCTTCGACGACGCTCCCGGCGGCTGTGTTGGATGCCGCGATCGTTCGCAGCTGCAAGCCTGCAACTGACCAGAGTCAACTTCGGCTGCAACACGAACACGACCGGCGGCAGCCCGTTCCTCTTGACCGGCAACGTCGGCCTCGGCGCCGGGAACCTCTCCCTCATCGACCAGATCGGTGCCCAGACATCGCTCGGCCGGAGGTTCTCGTACTGCCTCGCGCCCTTATCCGTCAACGCCTCCTCCATCAATTTCGGCGCCCGCGCCACCGTGACGAAGCCCGGCGCGGTGACCACGCCGCTGGTCCCGTCGGCCGTGGACGCTTTCTACACCATCCTGCTCACGTCCGTCAAGATCGGGAACTCGACCATCGTACCGCCGAAGCTGTCCCCCGTCGTCGTCGACTCTGGTACGGCACTGACGTTCCTCGACAAGGCGCTGCTGGACCCGATCGTGGAGGAGCTCAGCAGTCGCCGGAGAAGCTGCTGGACCTGTGTTACGAGGTGGGCGGTACGATTCCGGACTGGGTGCTGGAGAAGCTGTTCCCGGAGGTGACGCTGGGGTTTGGCGGCGGCGCCGTGATCACCCTGAAAGCGAAGAACGCGTTCGTACAGCCGCAGCGGGGGACCGTGTGCTTGGCCATGTCCGCGGCGACGGACAATGTGGCGGTCATCGGTAACATCACGCAGCAGAACTTCTGGGTCGGCTTCGACCTGGACAAGGGCGCCATCACCTTCGCCGCGGCCGACTGCGCGAAATCCTACCCCTCTCCTCCCGCCTCTAATCACCATGAGTAGATATAGCTAATCACCATGTACTCCCTCCATTCCGAATTACTTGTCTTAGATTTGTCTGAATACGAAGGTATCTAGCACTAAAATAAGTCTAGATACATCCGTATCTAGACAAATTCAAGACAAGTAATTCGGAACGGAAGGAGTAATAACTAGGATTATCGAGTACCGCCTCTGTCCAGAAATACTTGTCCAAAGAATTGATGTATCTAAATGTATTTTAGTTTTAGATACATTCATTTGTATCTATTTCTAAGACTAGTATTTCGGGATGGAGGGAGTAACTAAGGGGGTGTTTGTTTCCGGGACTTTTTAGTGTACGGACTAAAAAAAGTCTCTCTTAAAGACTTTTTAACCAAACGGGAGGGACTACTAGGGACTAAAAGTTGCTTTTTTGATACTAAATGAAGAAGACTCTCAAGGAGAGTCTTTTTTGGGACTTTTCCAACAATGCCCCTCCATGCACCCATTGGCCCGTCACCCTATGATGTTGTTTGGTTGTTATTTTTTTATATAATAGGGGTAACATGGTCATTTAATAACCTGAGGGACAAAGCATGGCCAACAAGGTGGAGGTTCAGCCCAGATATGGGGAATCGCTTGAGCAATGGTGTCTACGGCAGGAGGATGTCTCGGCTAACCGGAGAGCACACAGAGCAAAGTGTCTGCTGGTCATGTGGACATTATGGAAGCATAGGAATGATGTGGTGTTTAATGGAGCAACGCCATCATTTCAACACGCCATGCAACGGATTCACGAGGAAGGACAATTGTGGGGTCTCTTCAAGGAGGATAATATAGGGTTCGAGGTAGCTCAAGTTGCGTGGGATGTCAGCGAGTAGTAGGCTTTGGTAGTCAAAGGTAGGCGGAAATCCGCTTGTACATAACGCTGTAACGGTGGACATGGATTTCGTATCCTTTCTTCTCTAATGAATGATACGCACTCTCTCCTACGTATTTGAGAAAAAAAAATAACCTGAGTGACTAGGTATTTTTTAGTCCCTAGAAACAAACAGGGAATGACTTTTTAAGGAATAGAGACTAGAAAAAGTCATAAGACTTATGAATCAAACAGGGCCTAATAACCCTTACGTCTATTGTTTTGCCATAATAAATCTATGCATGCATGCGTTGATGTGTCTCAGTGTCGAAGTTGGACCATGAATGCAACATGTACTTTCATCTCCGAAACTACTTTTCAGAGGATGCATGACCTGCACGACGGGAGTGCTGATTTTCGTATGTCAATAAGTTGATATACTAAAGCGGTCAAACATGTGATTGTAGCATCATCACGATTTAGCTGGTCGATGTTGTGTCTGAAGCAAACGGCCTGGGTAAAAACCCTACCAATTAGCCGAATGCATCGGTCTGATGTAGAGACCAAGGGTAATCATCTTTCTGAAAAAAAAAACATACCAATTTGAGTTGGTTGATCCATCATCCATAGTAGCAGCGACGATACCGCTAGTACCAGATGCGTGTGACGACAAGTGGTGCTTCAACTGCCTAGCGGCAACGCTGTCACCCCAGTCGATGTTGCTGCGACTGGTTCACAACGATGCGAACGAACGGTAGAGGGGTTGGTACCACTGGCTGATGGCGTGGCCGCAAGCCGGCCAGCGACCAGACATGCACAACCGCGATGTTGCATCCGCGTGTCGCTCTGCTAGTGCTACCTGCCGACCAACGAAAAACGATGATGCCATACGACCACCAGGACGCTCTATTGTGAGCAGTGGCCCAATGTGTTGCGAGACATTCGGTGACAAGGGATGCACCTGAGCAGTGATGCGGCAAGCCATCCTAAAATGGGGACGAGTGGAGAGTGGCGGCGGTCAGCGAGGGCTCTCTACTGCGAGCGATGACTCTAGTTGTTGCTAGCCACCCGGTGATAGGAGTGAGACGGGTAGCGCGCCTACTGGAGACCTGGGGAGCCGCGAGCGATGTGCAGGGGCAACACAAAGGCGATCCAACGCATATAAGCGGCCCAATCTTATGGTGTAGGAGTCGACCTATCCGTGGTCTTTTTTTAAGAGACACCGAAACGACTGAAAGTGCTAATTGGAGGAGGAGCTCCATGGAGCCCTTTGTTTTAAAATTTTAAACCTCATTTTTAAGTTTCAAAAAATCTAAAGAACACACGCGTTCATACTGATGTATAGTAGTACATGTGTGTAAAATTTGAAGATGGTTTTGAAATGATCACGATATTCCCTTTTGTGTGTAGCTCCAACCATAATGTATTTCATCGTCCGACTTTACACACATGTAAAACAGATCAATATGAACATGTATGATTTTTACAGAATTTTTTGACACTTGAAAAAGTTATTTGCATTTTTTACAAAAAAAAGCTTTATGGAGTTTTTTCTAAAAAAAATGCCCTACTCCCAAACGACATCTTATATCTTATATTTATTAGGAAAACAATAGCTGATACAATGGAAGACAACTAGACGTAGATTGACCAGTATAAAATAAAATTGCATTGCAAAACATACTAGACTTCTTATTCATCCAATTGCATGCCCCCCGTCGGAGTTTGAAAATTACACTGAAACAACAATAAAGAAATTACACCTACAAACGCCTTCATCACACCAGGCTTTAAGGACGCAATAGTTACAAGCCCCTTTAGACGAGATGTAGGAGTCACTAAAGAAGCATCAGGAGGAGCATCAACCCATGTAGTTTAGGTTTGGAATCCATCACCACCAATCCCGAGGATTGGAGAAACTAGACCATGCCACAGTACAACACATAAATAGATGTCAAAGTCGTCACATCTTTATTTTTGCGGCAATTCAAAGTCGTCACATCAAAAGCCAACCAATTGCTTTTATTGAAAGACACACCAACTAGTGAGATCAGAAGAGAGCCAACAAATTTTATGGTACAAACTTTCACAGGCCCTTCACCGGAGCCGGATCAGACATCGTTGAGGTTGGACATACCTTAGTCCAACACGTCATCGCCGGCAATCACCTCATCGATGTCACCGGAGAAACAAAACCCGAAGGGGAGAAACGAAAAACGGACAGATTGGTCCCTATTCCTCTTGCTCTCGCTGATGCCGTGGAGTGAGGAAGAGGGGAGGAGGTGTGTGTGCTTGGGGGGGGGGGGGGGGGGGGGGGGGGGGGGGGGGGGGGGGGGGGGGGGGGGGGGGGGGGGGGGGTGTTGATGAGGCGGCTAGGATAAGTCTTGCACAACAAGGTTTTATTTGGCCGAATTAGCGATACCGATCAGTGTGCTTAATCGATCGACCGTGTGCACTTTTGGACTGACTAAGTATGAAATTTGAATTATTAAATGAGGTTAGAGAAGAAAGTGGGGAGAACAAAAGAAAAGAAGACGGGAAAAATTTGCAATCAGTTTAATCGCTGCCGTTGTAAAAAATTCAATGTTCATGCAATTTTTATGGCCAAGGAAAAGAATCAATCAGCTGCCCTGTCTGGCCACCGGAATGTTCGCCTGCTAATTAACAAGTATAACTACTAATCATCTTTTAGCACGAACTTAATTACCGCCTTCAAAATCACAAATCTCTCTCCAATTCACCATTACGCACACGGCGGGAAATCAGCAATTCATACCAAATCCTTACATGCCACATTGGCACGCCGCCCACCCGGATGCTCGCCCTCGTCGACAGCGGCAGCAACCTCGTGTGGTTCAAATGCAGAAACGGAACCTCTACCTCCGGTCCTCGGCCAGCCGCCGGGGGAGCAGCGCCGGTGTTCGACCTGTCCTCCTCGTCGACCTACGGCCTCGTGGCCTGCCGGCTACCCTCGTGCCAGGCGATCTACGGCACGTCCTGCGACGCCAACCAATTCTGTCAGTACCAGTCCTCCTACGGCGACGGCTCCACCACGTCCGGCATCCTCTCCACCGAGACCTTCTACTTCGACGACGCTCCCGGCGGCTGTCTTGGATGCCGCGAGCGTCCGCAGCTGCATCTGTCCAGGGTCAACTTCGGCTGCGCCACGAAAGCGACCGGCAACACGTTCCAGCTGGCCGGCTACGTCGGCCTTGGCGCCGGGAACGGCTCCCTCGTGAACCAGATCGGAGCCCTGACGTCGCTCGGCCGGAGATTCGCCTACTGCCTCGCGCCCTTCTACGTCAACGTCTCGTCCATCCTCGACTTTGGCGCCCGCGCCACCGTGACGGAGCCGGGCGCGGTGACCACGCCGCTGATCCCCTCCGCCGTGGACGCTTTCTACACCATCCTGCTCACGTCCGTCAAGATCGGGAGCTCGACCATCGCGCCGCCGAAGCCGTACCCCATCATCGTCGACTCTGGCACGTCACTGACGTTCCTCGACAAGGCGCTGCTGGACCCGATCGTGGAGGAGCTCAGCAAGAGCATCAAGCTCCCGCGCAAGCAGTCGCCGCAGAAGCAGCTGGATCTGTGCTATGACGTGGGCGTGGGCGGTGCGACGCAGGATTGGGAGAAGAATTTCCCGGAAGTGACGCTGGAGTTTGGCGGCGGCGCAACGATTACGCTGCAGGCGCGGAACGCGTTCGCGGAGCTGCCGGTGGGGACCGTGTGCTTGGCGATGGCGCCGGTGACGGACGATCGGTCGGTGGCGATCATCGGGAACATCGCGCAGCAGAACTTCCGGGTGGGGTTCGACCTGGACAAGGGCACCGTCACCTTCGCCGCTGCCGACTGCGCGAGCTCCTACCCCTCTCCTCCCGCCTCTGTCTCTCTGTAGCACCATGAACTCAGCGTTTGGATGCTCGCGATCCATGTGTTGCACTTTGGATAATGCGCGCGTACACATGACCCGTGCTTGGGCGACCCGTACGTATGCATGCATGATGCGTGTCTCCATCCATCGAATGCTCAAAACAAAAAAGAACATCGGTCGATCGATCGCTCGCTCGCTCGCTGACATTTTGCAAATAAATAAGCGTGACTCGACTCGACTCGACTCGACTCAACTCGCATGCGTGCGTCCACTCGATGAACCCCCGCACCGTACGACTCTTGTAGGGACAGCCAGCTTTCTGTTTCGATGGTTTTCCATGGAGAGAAAAACAAGTCTTTTTTCTGCGACAAAGATAAGCAGCATAGCTTAGCATAGTATACATGGAGCTGCATTGCATGAGTCAACCACCCCTTTTTGCATCTTGTCTTGCAATGCCGTACGCGGCCGGCCTCTATTCAGAATCAACTTAATTCGATCAAGTCCAGGAGTAACAAAAAGAATTAATCAATACCCCAACGGTATCTTGCTTGACGTACGTCGACTCCAACGGTGGTCAACCGGCCGGTCAGAGTACTGACTATTTAACCAATCAACAACTAGCAACCCTGTCCATCTCGACAAAACTGGCCTCCTTCCTCACCAATTTCTCATGCCGCCGGTGGCGGTCGGTGGTCGCCATGCCATCGCCGCAAGCCGAGGCACATCAAGTGCTCGCACGTTCACCAGAGACATCGATGCCCGCCCACACCGGACGAGCTTCACCAAAATCTCTGTCGAGAGGGGTCTATTCTTTTTTCCCCGCCATTCATTCATTAGTGCACGACACGAGACGAAACAGGCCCCTCGGCTAGACGACGGGCTAACGTGCAAACAGACAATATAACTGGACACTCAAAAGATGACCTCGGCAGCACACAACAATGTCTTCCTCGGTGACCCACATCCACTGATATAAGACGTCACCGCCCACGCTCCACATGCAACGCTAGAATTCTTGTCGTTGCAACTAGGTCACCTTCTCTCCCATCCGCCATGCTTCCGCGTCCGACACCACCTCAAAATGGCCCTTCTCCTCACATTGACCCCTCTACCCGCGAGCCTCCCAACCGGCCATGGCCTCAGCCTCCATCCACCTCCCATCGCCGACGACGTCAAGGCAGACGTGCAGCACGCAGACGAGTGCCGCCGGAGCTGTGCGGGCAGCGACGTGCAGCATGAACGACGGGTCGACGGCGAGGAGGAGGAGCTCAAAAGTGCTCTGCCCACAGGCTACGCGCACCTCTGGTACGGAGCACCAAGGGCGCATCTCTTCTCGTTTGGATTCCATTCCGTTCCGTTGCCGCAACCGGCGCTGGATCGATCGGGAATCGCGTACCACCAATAACACACGCTGGATGCATGGCTCCGCACTACTTCGACCTCTTCATCAGCCGGCTTTGATTCCTTCACCAAGCCCAAAGAGATCGATCATGCATGCATCGTCGACCGTTTCCACGTCTCCAAGCTCAACCATCGTCGACCAACCCCAACACCTCCTCCGAACCAACAACCCAACCTCCTCTCTACACTCTTGTCTAGTAATGCATGTGTGCAAGTACTCGTGTACCAATCGGTACATCCATGCATGCCTACGTGTACGTCACCACAACTTCACCTATTTTTTTAGTTTTTTTTTTTTGAGAATCACAACTTCACCTAGCTAGCTGCCTTGTCTTACACTAGTTTAGTGATCCAAATGGTCTTAGTATATTAGTAACCCACGTATCCTTGCAATGGTGGCATGGCACTTTTTTTTCGCGAATACGCTTGAGAGCATATCTTTTTATTGATAGGTAGAAAGAGTGAGTACCCGCGCGCGCGCGGGGGGGGGGGGGGGGGGGGGGGGGGGGCGTTGCATTGATAGGAAGAGGAAGTACAGGGGGGGGGGCTCGGTGGTCTAGCACGCAGGCAAGACAAGGAGCAGGGAGCAGTGATGACGGGCTGCGCAGCCCGGATACATGGCTAAGCTCCTATGGCAGCAGCACAATAAGACCGTGAGCTCCAGCCCTAGCCCAAGAGCGTGCATCGCTCTGGATAAGCTCAAGGAGCCAGGAAGCGGAGGGGGACTCGCCATTGAAAACGCAGCGGTTTCGCTGCTTCCAGATAGACCAGGCCGTCAGGGTTTCGAGGATGGCCAACCCCTTGAGGTGCCTTGTGGGGGAGCTGATGATTTTCTTTTTGAAAATAAATAAATATTTTTTTAACGCGAGCATTTCAAGTTTCTGAACAAAATATTGTAATGTCAAACATTTGTGAAATGCGAACAATTTTTTGGGAATCTCAAATATTTATGAAAAAAGAAACAAATTTGAAAACAAGAACAAATTTTGAAATAGTGAACAATTTTTTGAAAATGCAAATAATTTTTATGTACAGTAATAAATATTATAACACGAACATGTGGCAGAAATTTTCCAACACCAACACAAAAAATAAAAAAATTAGTTCTTTATGTTTGGTATTTGGTTTGTCGGTTGTTATGCCCACCCCTAGCTCCAAGGACAAAAAAGTTCGTGAAACTGAAGAAGTTCACCGATTTGAAAAAAAGTTTACGAATTTGGAAAAAAATTGGAAAACTGAAAAAGTTCATTGATTTGAAAAAAAAACCCCTACAAAAGTGCTTATTTTTTTCAATTTCCCGAACTTTTTGGCACATTTATGTACTTTTCTCAAATCGATAATTTTTTTTCAATTTCATGGACTTTTTGTTCCATTTGTGTACTTCTATCATACCGATAAACTTATTTAAACTTGCAGACTTTTCTTTAAACTATGATTTTTTTAAAAAAAATTGAAAAACCGGCAACTAGGAGTGGGTGTTCGGTATAAACCAAAAATTTGGTTTTTACCATCCGGTTAATTTTTTAATTCAGTTAGACAAACAAAAACCAAAAATTGTAATTTAAAATAGATAACTGAAAATTCAGTATGGTATAGTTTTCAGTAGTTGTGATTCAAATGCAGCAGCAACACCTTTTATATAGTTGGAAATCTTTTCGTCATCTCCTCTCACAGACGAGATGGGACTATACCCGGGAGAAGTTGGTTGTGCGCAATACCCGCGCCTCCTGTTGGGCAATTATATACGCTGACTCGGATTGTTCAGTTAGCCGGGTTGTTGTTGTCCCACCGGGCCGCCTGATGGTTCATTGGCGACATGTAGGAGACACAACTGACCTTGTTCTCCTTTGTGATGGCCCAGAGCTGCGCCTCAGCGGCAGTCGTTTCCTGGTAAGGATGGCAATGGGTAGGGTATGGAGCGGGTAGAGCAATACCATACTCATACCCGTACCCATGGGTACGAAACTTTATCCGTACCCATACCCGATGGGTACCCATACGCATTGGATATCCAATGGGTAGATCAAACAGTATACAAATTATTCGCAATTTTACATTCATCTATAGCACATTTGAGGAAAAAAACATTGATCTCAACTCAATAATAGATGGATGGCTACATGACAATTATCTTAATTCAAAATGATAATTGGTGACAACTTTAACATAGGTTCACAATCTCACAACACAACTTTAAAATAGGTACACTTTTTATCATGGGTAAGGTTCACATATTTAGTATAAATGGGTAGAGTATGGATATATCCATGGATGAAATGCTATACCCGTGCCCTACCCATGACTTAACGGGTAGGGTATGGGTACTATCCGTGGGCACAAAATTATGCCCGTATCCTACCATCCTTATTTCCTGGCGAGCAGTGGCTTGAGCGCGGACGACATCATAGATGACACACTGCTCTGCGACGAAATTAGGGTTCATTGCGGCTATGGTCCGACACGGTCTTCTCGCCCGCGCACTCGCCGTAGATCTAGCCCTGCGCCAGCCGGTGCTGTTCTAGGAGGAACAGGTTGTATCGATGTCCCTCCCACGCCTGTTGGAACAAAGGTGCTGGCCCAGGCTGCACCTCCGCCATGGCGGCGTTGTATTGCGCCTGCGCCTGCTCCATGGTGAAGCTGACGTGCACATGAGGCACGGGAGCCGGGATGATGTCGTTTGAGCCCGTCTCCATCGTGGAGTTGTCTTCTCGTCGGAGACCTTGGGCGAACTGGCAGGCAAGCCAGCCTCATTTCGCCTGGCATGGCGGTTCTGCCACGCGACGGCAAGGGTGGCCACCGCATGCTTCATCTCTAGTGACAGACTGTCCCATAGATCATTCCCGCTCGCGGTCATAGTGGTTGTCCACCCGTCCCGTCATCTCTCAGACGGCGAGCCTGCTTAATAACGGCATACAAATGAACATGCAATAGAATCGCCGTGGTAGATATCCGTCCGTCCCATCCAGTAACGCGTCTCTGGCATTGAACATGCGCAGACACCAGAGACGCTCTCGGGCGGCGCCATCGACCAACGCGTCGCTTCAATGGCGGAGGCAGCGAGAGGTCGCATCCATCCTGAGTCGTGTTCAATGTGGAGAGACACAACATCGGCATGAATGCGGGTAGCTGGCGCGGGCTAAGAACACGGGCGCGGAACGAGGGGTGGTCAGATGTGGGCTTGGGAGCGATCCGGACACGAGCAAAGAGTTCGGTAAATTACTAAATTGAAAAAAGTTCACAAATTTGACAAAAGAGTTTGGTAAATTACTAAATTGAAAAAAGTTCACAAATTTGACAAAATAGTTTAGAAAAAGTTCACGAATTTAAGAAAATATTCACGAATTTGAAAAGTTCACATATTTAAGAAAATGTTCAATATTTAAAAATAGTCTGTGAATTTTGAAAAAAAAAATAGAAAATAAATAAAAAATTTACAATCAGGAGAAACGAAAATAATAATACGGCATTTCAAAATCGCTCCTGTTTTGTTCAGTAAAAGTTTGAACCTTTTTTTTAGAAAATATTTCATATGTATGAATGCTGTTGTGTTTTCTTATTTATTTGGCGCCACAAATTTTCACAAGGTGTGGTGGGTGAATTGGTTAGCAACACGTGTGCTTAAGTGTGAGGTCTTGAGTTCGAGTCCGCATGAGTTCACCTTTTTATTCTATTTTTACCCCGCTTTTATTGTTAGGAGGGGCATGGCTTAGTGGGCCGGCCCGTTCTTGTCTGTGTAATCCGTATACGAGGATTCACGGCATCTACACTATTATTAAACAGGAGAACTTGGCGGACGAAAACTCTGCCGGACCCACGCTCGCGCAAGATCGGAACGGTTTCACAAATTCTGTTCGCGTCCCAACAACAAATGGCTAAACTACAGAAAATTAGCCACATCTACACTACTATTAAACACACGCTCGCGCAAGATCGGAACGGTTTCACAAATTCTGTTCGCGTCCCAACAACAAATGGCTAAACTACAGAAAATTAGCCACAATTAACGGCAATTAAACACGTCCGCCTAACAACAAGTAGCTAAACTTACGGGAATCAGATGGATCTTCCTACCCTTGCCCACCCGGACGTACGTCGCAGCCGCAGAGCCTGTCCTGCGCCATCGCAGCCATGTGGCGCGGACGACGACCGCGCCGAAGAGCTTCTCGCGAAAGTAGGTGCAGACTATCCTCTTGTGCGCAATATGTGGCCGGTTCCATCCCAGTTAATCTCAGTGTCTTTCTTCGATGTCGCTGTTCAGACGGACACTGCAGTGAGACGTCGGCGCCGCAAGCCACTGTTGCGCCGTCGCCGCCCAGCCAGTTTTGGCCATCGCCCCCTTTCGCGGCCGACGACGTAGGCGCCGACGAACTCCTCAGGCAACGCACCTGCCTGCACCAAAGGAACATGGGTATGATTTTACAGGATATTCAATTGGGTTAACTTATGGGGCCGACCAGTTCCTGATTTTACACAAAATTCTATTTAACATATATGTGCGTTCTTCATTTGCTTCCCTAATCCATGTCAAATTTGCATCCTTATAACAATGTTCTTCACTCTCAAATTTGCATATTTACAACAATGTGCTGATCAATGCATCATTTTTGTGCAAACCATAATAGATCTACCTCCTGTAACTTCAACATGAATTTTAACAGTGCATCAAACTGGAGCCCTCCATCATATTGGTTTAACAGTATAGTATTCAAATCTATATGACTGAATGAATAAAACCCAGTCAGTATGATGTATTTGTAACCTGATCCAAGAGAGTGCGGAAGAAAACCCAGTCCAACAATATGCATTTTTTCTGTACATAAATGAGGTCGTCTTCTATTATCAAATTTGCATATTAGATGGCTGCGGGATAAGTATTGCATGATAAACAAAAATATTAAACCAAACATATAGGCTCGGAAACAGTTTGGATTTTACAAGAGAAAATCTACTAAAGTAAATTCAGGTAGAATCAATGGCAGAGCTAGGATTTGGAAACAGGATAGTCCTCCTCCAAAATTATGTCGTTTCAGTTACAGAGAAGCTTTGATGTATCACAGTAGTCTAACTGATGCATTCAACAAATAACTGGAATATTCAGAAATTATGTGAGTAAGTACCTGATCATTTTGGCCAAAACAAAAGCCAAGACTATCATGAAGTAAACCTGTCAATAACTTCTTCTGTACAACGCTGAAAAGCTTCGGGATGAGTATTGAAAACATGTCAATGTGTATGGCAGGCAGGTACGCATCCCCATTCCCATCTTTGTGTTTATTCCAGAGTCCCAAAAATTTAGGATGGAACGAATTCCATGACTCTTAGATAGTTAGATGGTCTTCAAAATCCATTTCTTGTAAGCCTGCAAAAGCACTTCTGTTTTAACAGGGGGGCCGGGACAACAAGAAATATATCTAAAAGGTCGTGCTATATCATGAATAACACTTGTGCAGCTGCCGTAAGTAGTACTGAAGATGCCAGAGATGTTTATGGACTTCTAATAAGGCAAGTTATTCCAAGAAAGGAAATTTTTGAGGTGATAAACTCTTTGAGCCAACCACCGTCCTCTATATATGAGAACCATACCATCATCATTCTTCAAACTGTATTATCCTACAGTCATACATGCTTATCCTACTGTACTATCGTACTATGCTTCTCTTGATCCTCTTTGATTTGCTATAAACCTCACATTTGGAAACTTAACCCTGCACATCTAAGAACATGTGTTCATTTTTCAAAATAGAAGTAAATTTCTTTGGCAGGATCAAGCCAAATCAACCTCATCTGTCTTGGTCCCTATCGCCCCTAGCCACCCAGAATTCTAATCCACCAATCAATCAGCTTTATCGCAGTATGGTTGCCTGAAGAATATTAACTAACTGGAATCCCCACTCATAACAGTTGCCCCAACCAAGTTAAGAACGTCTAATCGAACAGCTTACTCCAAGATTAGGCAGACCAAAATAGGATCACCCCAACTTCTAATTTTTCTCCCCGATTCTAAAATGACTCTCATGCTTAAACCTAGACTACTGAGCTACATATGTACTATACAGGAATGGATAGCAATTAGGGATTGGAAGAAGTGGGTAATGGGGAGTAACTCACATCAGATACAAGCAGATATGAAAGCTGAAGTGGGGAATAGATCGTCTAATGGCGCCGGCTTGCCCTTGCAGGGACCAGCCACCGCGGCACTGCTGCCGGACCTAGGCAGGGCAGGGTGCGGCGCAGTCGCACGCACAGGGTGGTGGGAGCCACCGACGAGCGAGATGGAGATGAAGGCACCGGGCGCGGAGGTTGCGATGCACGATTGCCACTGCCCCCAATCTGATGGAGACGAGTCCCGCGCCCAGCGACCATGCCGAGCTCGAGCGGATCCTTGGGCACTTCGGCGACAGACTCGACGAGGAGGGGCCGAGAAGATTGGGGGGAGTGCGAGCCTGCAAGACCTCGCTCCGGTGATGGGGACGAAGAGGATGGGCGGCCTGAGGAGGTAGAGAGAGATAGTGTGTGTGTGTGTGTGTTGTGGGCTTGTGGCCACCATGGAATAGGGAGCAGTGGGGAGACAGTGAAGGGATAAGGTTAGGGGCAGGTTGGTGAGAGAGGTGAGGAGAACCGAGAGGGAGAGACAAGTGTGCTTTTTTTAGCTCTTTTTTCTTTTTTAAGGGGTCATTTCTTTTCTTTTCTGAGCTGGTATTTTAGCCCTTTTGGTCTAAGTCAGATCAGATATAGCGTCCGATGTTGTCCAATTCATTTTTTTTATCCCTAGCGCATTTGGTCATTTGGTTTGTATTCAGTATTGGACTTTGTCTAATTCTTTTTTATCAGGTGTGTTCAGTTTGACTATGTGGATGTGCGATCGTTTTATACAGTCACAAGGGGTACAAAAAGTATTCATTCACAATCATTTTGAAAGTTTTATAAAACTATTAAGATTTTTATCGGTATTTGTTATTGAACCTATCAAAATTTCATAATCATGCAAGTTGTGGTCTCTGAATGTTAAATTTCATGGAGTATCTACGGGCGGTATTTTGTCCGACACTCATATTTTGTTGTATAGGATGATTCATTGCCAGCCATATAAAGGTTTTGATTTTGAAATATGTCAAGTTTAGTTCAAATTTATTTATACTTACATTTTCTTCGGCATTATTTTTATGTTAATTTTTAAATTTACGCCATGAATTTGTTTTTTCAGTTTTACAAGTATTTGTTAAGACAACTGAACACTTTTATGTTTCGCAGTGAGTGTTTTTGGAAGTGTTAAAGGTCATCAAGAATATTTTATTATATTAACACTTGAATAGGATTATATGACACTAAGATGTATGTAACATTTTCACTCTTTATGATAGCCAGGTGGCAATAAAAATAAGGAGAGAAACAATGAAATCCTTGACGAGGACCTCTAATTCCTAAAAGGATGACCTTCGTATTTTCTTGATTTTACCACCTGCTTGCAAGTTGGAAACTGTGTTCAAATATATTTGTTGTAGGTTGTAACCTAGATGTGTAGAGAATCTTGCCTTGTGCAAGAAAACGTGCGTTGTAGGTTGTAAAAGAGTAAAATTTATGCGTTAATAAAGACGTGTGTTGCACGTGCACACTTACTAGTACTTTTATAAAGATGATTTTGCCCTTTATTATAAAGGGGTATGAGACAATCTCAGTTCTCGATGTGTTTAGAGGAGTCTACCGAAACATAAGTGTTTTTTTAAAACGAAAACTTTAGTGGAACGCCGCACGGCGGCAAGCAGGCGGCCGTGCAAGGTGAGCGACGGATTGTGGAAAGGCGACTGGACAGAGTCCCGGTGGATGAACTCCACGGTAAAGCCTTCGCCACCGACGTACGTCGTGCATCCGCCCACATGAGTTCACCTTTTTATTCTATTTTTACCCTGCTTTTATTGTTAGGAGGGGCATGGCTTAGTGGGCCGGCCCGTTCTTGTCTGTGTAATCCGTATACGAGGATTCACGGCATACTTTTATAAAGATCATCTTGCCCTTTATTATAAAGGGGTATGGGACAATCTCAGTTCTCGATGTGTTTAGAGGAGTCTACCGAAACATAAGTGTTTTTTTTAAAACGAAAACTTTAGCGAAACGCCGCACGGCGGCAAGCAGGCGGCCGTGCGAGGTGAGCGACGGATTGTGGAACGGCGACTGAACAAAGTCCCGGTGGATGAACTCCACGGTAAAGCCTTCGCCACCGACGTACGTCGTGCATCCGCATAGCTGGGCTGGCAGGACGACGCCAACGACAAGGAGAGCGTAGCATCTCGCACCTGCCATTGCCTATGATCGATGATGTTCTGGCGTAGTAAGGCCAACTCCACCACGCGATCCCAAACGGACGTCTGTTTTGCCCGGATTTTGTCCGTTTGGGTAGGGCAATGGGGTCGTCTCCGGACCGTTTCTGGGATGCGGTGGCCGTGCCCCCAATGTGCGGACGTATCCTGTTCGCATACATTTTTTTGCAAGCCCTTAACTTTTTTATCATTCATTTTTGGTACATGAGGATACATCACCAAATTTTGATTAGAAAAGTAAGATCAAAGAAAACAAGAACCACAAGAATACATTTTAGAAGATATCCAACTTTCATAACTGCTCTTGTAAGTTGGATTAGTGCCTTCTCGATGCATTCATTGTTTATCTGTGGAGGAGGCTCGATCTTGCGTGCTTCTTTCTTCTTCGAGTCTAAAGAAGTAGAGGTTGCTTCCTCGCATCTAGTCTTATGTCTAGTCTCTAATCTATCAACAAGTGCGCTAGTCTCATCTCTAGTCTCTATGCTAGCTAAAAGTGCACGAACATTTACTAAATTGCGCTGTATCAATATATCGATGTACTCTTCTTCCCAATACCAAAACTTGCATCCATGCTACACCATAAAATTTTAAGTTAGCACAACTAGTCAAATCTAGGAGCACAAACCGAAGCTAAAAAGAACACATACCCGATCGTTTAAGCACTTGATGAACACCCATCCGGAATGTTCCGGCGTTGTAGACACGTGGCGCATGACCTTCTTTGGGCAGTGGTCGCACTTAATGTGTTGCAACGATGCGCCGGCGAGCTTTTCGGCTAGCACTGAGCCCGACTGACCGCCATTCATGTATCTGCCGCCGGACCACCGACGGTGTAGATCCGAGCGGCCAGAGGAGGAGCCACTGCCTGCATGCGGCCTTGCGGCCCTGCCAGGGCCTTCCGCCCCGGTGCTCGGCCAGTCCATGGCGTGGCGCGGCCTCCCACAGTCGGGCGAGCTCAAGACCGACCGGATCCGCCCCAAATCCGGCCGGCGGGTGCGCAAATCAGGTGGCCGTGGTTGGGTAGCTCGGGGGCACTGAGGGGAAGAGGCTGGACGAGCGCACGTCCGAGCTGTACAGCTGCAATGGCAGTGGCGGTTGCGGCGGCGAGGGAAGAGTGGGGATAGTTGAGAAGAGTGGAGGGGGTGCGGCCGGAGGGAGGGGGGTAGAAAAAGGAGCCCCTCTGCCATCGACGGGTGAGCCAGGGGAGGACACGCGCAGACGCCCTGCCCGCCCGCGTGCTGTCCGTTTCACCTTAAAAGCGGCACAAACTTGGACCGGGATGAGTCAAAAGCGGACAAAAAATGAACAAAATTTGTTTGCGCCCGCGCGCTGGGCCGTCTAGTTTGTCTGTTTTACTCTAAACAGACGCATGCATATAGGATGGGATAGCGCGGTGAAGTTGGCCTAACACGCAATGCTGAGGTAGCCTTATTAATGGGGGGGGGGGGGAGGGGTTAGTGTAACATAAGCGTAGAGTTGATTGGGAGGGCGGTTACTAGTTTCTACTCGTTAACTTTCTACTACTACCTTTTGCATTTGAAACTGAAGAGTTTGAAGGCAGTAATTAATTCCATGCTAAGAGATGAGGAGTAATTAATTACTTACCAATCTTGCAGAAGACTAGTTACAGCGGGAATAACTTCGGTAGTAATATTGAGTCCAACTCAGCAAATTTACTTATGTGGCAATGAGTTAATAAGGAAAGAGGTAGTTTGAGTAACTTAGCTAGTTACTGTAACATCACATGTCCCAATGCAATATGAATTTATAAACTAATAAATAAGACTTTGCATGTTACCATACTTATGTAGGCTAGTCATAGTGGGAGTAACTTAGCTAGTAACATAACGCACTTCGAGAAAATTCTGCTTATATGGCAAGTAATTAATGAGAGATGGTAACATAATATGTTACTGTAACATAATATGTTACTGTAACATAATATGTTACTGTAACATAATGTTTTTCAAGACAAGATGAGTCTACGAGCTAATAAATGAAGCTATTTATGATACTACTAGTATGTTACTTTGCATTATGAAGGTAGTAACTTAGACTAGTGTCATATGCATGACACCAGTCTAAGTTACTCCCTACTATGACCAGCCTTAGTACCCATTATAAAGATAGTAATATAATTTAGGGATATGTGTATGTTACTCTTCATTGTGGCTAGTTGAAGAGGGATAATCGGGCATTGGTTATTTTTGTGGATGCTAGCAACTGCTAGTCTTCGAGAAATGGCAAGGATTAGAGCATCTCCAACGGCGCAAATCCAAATTTTCAAAGAATAATTGAAGTTACAAAATATGGATATTTTGTCCAAATAGTACCTCCAGCAGCATACCCAAAAGTGCAGCATCTTTTAAAAAAAAGTGTACGCGTTTAGGCATATACCCATATTTTGCTACGAAATACCCATCCTATCCAAAATTGTGGCGGAAAGAAAAACCGTCCAAGTGAAAATTGGACATCTCCACACTCACGTGTAAAACTGACACATATCGGTTCACATACACGGATACGACAATCGGTCATCCACCTTATCTCCTAAATGTTTTTTATTTCACAACACTCAAAATAATTATCGAACAGTACAATTCATTCATAAATAACATGCAAATATCTACTTCTAATATCTCGGTTGGTAGTCTCCGTGGTTAAATTTCGTTCCACCAACGCCGGTTTATTTTCGTTCTCCCTCCCACCTCCCGTATACCAAAAAAAAACCTACCAAAACCACGTAAGAGCAATACCTCTCGTCCCTCGCACGCCTCGCACTCGCATGCCTGAACGAAAAAAAAACCAGCGAAAAAAAACCGACAAAAAATCATCCGACTCGCACGCACGAGCGAGTGACCTCCAGAGTGCCCTCGAGCGAGGCCTCCAGATCGCTTCGCCGCCGCCCTCGCACTCGCATCAGGCAACTCGCAATCCAGTCCTTCGTCACAGCCCTCACGCTCGCATCAAGGATCGAGGCCTCCAATGGGATCGGCGGCGTCGAACCCTTTGAGGAGCCGCCACCGACCCCCTTGAGGAGCCGTTTGCCGATCCCCTTTAGGAGCCGGCGCTGATCCACGCGCCGCCACCTATGCAGAACCCTAGGGCAGGGCGCTAGGAACCACCGACAAGAGCATACTCGCTCTCGTAAGCGACCGACGCACCCCTCCCTACCCCTCCCCTGATTCGTCTGCGGCCTCGCGGATCGGATCTGACTTACTGACCGGTCAGTTTCTTCCCCTCGTGATGTTGCTTTGGCAGGTGGCCAGGGTCTCCGTGGTCGGCATCGGCGTCGACGTCGTCCACGGCTCCATCAGGCTCGACATCCT
Source organism: Triticum urartu (assembly GCF_003073215.2). Classification (NCBI taxonomy): domain Eukaryota; kingdom Viridiplantae; phylum Streptophyta; class Magnoliopsida; order Poales; family Poaceae; genus Triticum; species Triticum urartu. Next base: position 87,578,618 of record NC_053024.1, read on the forward strand.
AGGTAACGCTCCAAATCTCCCAACCTCCTGCTGCCTTCTCCTATGGTACCGCTCGATCAATGCGGATTTGGTTGCATCACTGTGTTGGCCGCTGCTCCCGTGGTTCTACGATTAACAACGCGTTTGGTTGGGGGGAGTAGGATGTGGGGAATGGGAGTTCACAGGGTGTGAGGTTCAACGTCCCATGTTTGGTTCAGGTACATGGGAATTCATCAGGGATAGGGAAGGGGAATTTGACAGTGTTACATGGGAATTCATCCATGTTTGGTTCAGGTACATGTCCGCAACAGAAGGCAATCGAAAATCACTGCTAATACATGGGAAAATTCATTGGTTATCGATAATACTCCTGGTAATCGATGAGGACCTATCCCCCTTCTTTTCTTTGTTCGACCATCCTCATGCTTCCACAGCTGTAGTCGCCTGCTCTCCAGACCGTCGTCGGGTTTGTGAAGATTTGATGTCATTCTAATGGCCGCTACGCGTGGGTCACGGACACCCCGATCTGGCTCTCCACCTCACGCCGACGCGGTGCCTCCTAGCGACGACTTCCTCCTCCTCACGCCCTTGCCGTCCTCCTCCGCAAGACTTCGCCGTCACCTACGCGAGACCGACGCGCGGGAGGACGACGTCGACCATGGAGCACCGCGGACGTGCTACCACCATGGTGGGGACGAGGCGGAGTATGTCGCGGCGGCGGCGACGAGCACCGCGAACGCACTACCACCATGATGGGGACGAGGTGTTACATCCCTCCCCTCGAGATCAGCTCCAGCCTGATGACGACAACCTGATCCCTACAGGTGATGATGACGTGCTCCGGCCAAGACAAGCCCCGTCCATATTCGTCACCGCGGGCTGCACCCCTCTCTCTTCCTTCACCACCACGAGTTGAGGAGGAGCACCATCAACTCTCTTGATTGAGTGTCTACTCTGATAGAAAAGAAGATGAAGTATGTGACCATCGTAGCTACTATTGAATTCATGTATATACATTGAATATTCATCCAACTTTTTGTACTGTTTTCCCAAATGACAAATGTGTTGATCTGAAGGAGAGAGGGTGAGAAGAAAAGGTACGTCGTGCAACTGGTAGCGGGAGAGAATTGTCTAGCCGGCAATCATGGATTTATAGCAAGGGCCACTGAGGGAGTCCTGGATTAGGGGGTCTCCGGACAACCGGACTGTTGGACTATGAAGATACAAGATTGAAGACTTCGTCCCGTGTCTGGATGGGACTCTCCTTGGCGTGGAAGGCAAGCTTGGCGGATATGTAGATCTCCCCCCTTGTAACCGACTCTGTGTAACCCTAGCCCTCTCCGCTGTCTATATAAACCGGAGGGTTTAGTCCGTAGGACAACATACAATCATACCATAGGCTAGCTTCTAGGGTTTAGCCTCTACGATCTCGTGGCAGATCAACTCTTGTAATACTCATATCATCAAGTTCAATCAAGCAGGAAGTAGGGTATTACCTCCATCGAGAGGGCCCGAACCTAGGTAAACATCGTGTCCCCCGCCTCCTGTTACCATCCACCTTAGACGCACAGTTCGGGACCCCCTACCCGAGATCCACCGGTTTTGACACCGACATTGGTGCTTTCCTAGAGAGTTCCACTGTGTCGTCATCATAAGGAGGCATGGCTCGTCTCGTTGCCAAGAACAACATCACCTTTGGGGGAGCTCTGGCTGTAGGCCAAAACTCTCCGACTAGGCGGCTTCGTCATGATCGCCCGCTCGGCCGCTGCACCGACGATGACTTCTTGGGTCATCGAAAATAGCCTCCACATCGGCTCGAAATTCACCGAGCAGATGGATCCAATGGAGCTCTCCTCTTTGAACGAGCTCTTGGACCGCATCACCGCTCTGGGAGTCGCCACAGACTATGATCAGATTGGGCTTAAACCCGACCAAAGGGAGATTAACTCTCCGTCGGTCACCCATCAGATAGCGGTGGTGGAGGAGCAATGCGGCGATTCTTCCTCTATCCTGAGGACGAACTATGTCCGGATTCCCGATCTCTCTGAGCCGGATACCCGTCCACGGGAGGACATCGCCCTAACCCTGAACCTAGAATCAGGCTGCATGCCGAACCTGCGGGGCAACATCCCGGAGCCCGAACTTCCAAGATCGGAAACTCCCCCGCCCCTGGGTCTTAGATTGGGTCAAGGTCTGGACTTAAATCCACCCACCAACCCAGATATAAACGATCTTTCCCACATTAGGCAAGAGCCCCAAGAGACAGTACATCACTATTGGGCCAGATTCCTCCTTGTAATGAACAAGGTCAAGGACTGTCGCGAGGAAGACGCAATTTCGTTCTTTTGCAACAATTGCATGGACAAGGGAATCCTCAACGCCATAATTCGCCGTGACATTGCACACTTCGCTGACTTGGCGGCCATAGTATGGAAGTACTGTGCGATTGAAAGCGCCTGGAAAACCCAAACAAAATTTTGGGATAATCCGGCTCTGACAAAACCCCCAGTCCGAACTAAAAGGGTGCACTCTCATAAGTCGCCCGACTCAATTACAAAGAAGCAAAAGCCCACTACAGGGCATGGAACCGTATTGGAGGGATGGCTTAACAGGCCCTGCAAAATTCATAGTACAACGGATACCATACCAACACACAACCTTAGAGCATGTTGGGTACTCCGGCAGGTGGCCAAGAGCGGTGAGGATCTCCTCATTCAAAACACAACAGAGCACCATCCCATGAATAACAATACAGTATTGACAGTCTTCGAGACCTTCACCTCAAATAATAGGCGTAAGCGAGCACTCCATAGCCTTGCCGAAGTCTGCCACATGGCAGCAATAAATCCATGGAGTGACACATCTATCACCTTCAATGCCAGTGACGAACCTAAATTCCGAATAGCCCGAGCACCAGCCTCCTTGGTCCTCAGTCCAATTGTGGACGGCTTTCGGCTTACTAAAGTGCTCATGGACGACGGCAGCGGATTAAACCTCATTTATGAGGAGACTCTTCAAAAAATGGAAATAGACAGAAACCGTATTGAGCAAAGCAGCACGACCTTCCGAGGAATCATCCCCAGTCGGGAGGCACGTTGCGTCGGGAAAATCACACTAGATGTGGTATTCGGCACTTCGGAGAATTACAGGTCCGAAGAAATTACATTCCAAGTGGCCCCGTTCAGTAGCGGGTACCATGCCCTTCTAGGGCGGGAGGCATTCATGACCGTCCAAGCCATACCCCATTACGGGTACATGAAGCTCAAAATGCCCGGGCCCAATGGAATCATCACTCTAGCTAGTGACCCGGACATAGCACTCCGCGCCGAGAACAAAACAGCCGCACTGGCCCTCGAGGCATTATCCGAAGCCCTTGCGGTGGAGGAATTAACTGCGCTGCGCTCCACAGTGGACAGGGACGACGTGATACTCGACAAAAGATCCAAGTCCACCTTTTTTAAACCAGCGGATGAAATAGTCAAATTCCAAGTCCATCCAACAGACCCCACAAAAACAGCATCCATCGGGGCACAGTTAAACCCCACTGTAGACGCCGAACTACGGGAGTTCCTGCGCTAGAATTGGGACATATTCGCCTGGCATCCTTCAGACATGCCAGGAATCCCATGCAGGCTGGCCGAGCATAGCCTTAACATTCTAAAGGGATTCAAGCCGGTCAAGCAGACTCTTCGTCGTTTCTTCGATCCTAAGCGACAAGCCATTGGAGAGGAGCTAGCCAAGTTACTGGAGGCCGGATTCATTAGAGAAATAAAACATCCGGACGGGCTAGCAAACCTGGTAATGGTACCAAAGAAGGACAAATCATGGCGCCTATGCGTCGACTTCAAGGACCTTAATAAGGCTTGCCCAAAGGATCCCTTCCCCCTCCCTCGCATCGATTAAATTATCGACGCCACCGCAGGACACGACTTATTGTGCTTCCTCGATGCATAGTCCGGTTACCACCAAATTAAGATGGCGGAGTCCGATCAAGCCGCAACGACATTTATCACTCCATACATCCCCTTCTGTTTTAACACAATGCCCTTCGGGCTCAAAAATGCCGGCGCAACGTATCAATGCATGATTTAGACATGTCTGGAAAAGCAGATCGGCAAAATAGTGGAGGCATACGTAGACGATGTGGTCGTTAAAACCAGACACATTGACTCCTTAATAGACGACTTGAGGCTCACGTTCGACAATCTCCGAACATACGACATTAAGCTCAATCCGGAAAAATGTGTTTTCAGCGTACCCGCCGGAAAGCTCCTGGGCTTCATTGTCTCCAGTAGAGGAATTGAAGCAAATCTGGCTAAAATCTGAGCTCTGTCGCAGTTGGCTATCCCAACTGACCTCAAGCAAATCTAGAAGTTAACTGGATGTGTGGCGGCCTTAAGCCGCTTTATCTCCCGATTAGGAGAAAAGGCACTCCCCCTTTATCGCCTTCTTCGGCGCACCGAACACTTCGAGTGGACGGACGCAGCCATGGCCGGATTGGAAGAAATAAAAGCCATCCTGGCCACCAACCCAATCTTGGCCGTGCCAAATGTCGGCGAACCAATACTGTTATATATAGCGGCAACTCACCAAGTTTTAAGCGCAGTGCTCGTCGTCGAACGAGAGACGGACGGACATAAATTCCCACTTCAAAAGCCGGTATATTATGTATCCACTGTCCTCACTCCATGCAAATCACGGTACCCACATTATCAAAAGATAGCATACGCGGTATTCATGGCATCCCGGAAATTATGACACTACTTTCAAGAGTGTTCAATTACGGTGGCCTCAGAAGTACCACTCAACGACATAATAAACAACCGCGATGCCACGGGCCGGATTGCCATATGGGCTATCGAGCTCCTCCCGTTCGACATAACATATAGACCACAGCGAGCCATTAAGTCGCAAGTACTAGCCGATTTCGTCACCGAGTGGACAGAAGCCGAACTCCCTAAAGAGTACGGCGCATACTCCAATTGGATCATGCACTTTGACGGCTCTAAAATGCTGGCTGGTCTGGGGGCTGGCGTCGTCCTGACGTCCCCCACCGAAGATACAGTCCAATACGTACTCCAAATACTATACACAGACTCCAACAACGCAGCCGAATATGAGGCCCTATTACATGGTCTCCGGATGGCAGTTTCCATGGGCATTCAATGCCTGGAGGTGCATGGGGACTCGAACCTCGCAATATCTCAAATAAATGGAGACTTCGATGCCAAGGATCCGAAAATGGCGGCATACAACGTCGTCCTCAAAATGTCAACTCGGTTCGAGGGGCTTGAATTCCACCATGTGGCTTGGGAAAACAATCAGGCGGCGAATATCCTCTCCCGTATCGGCGCTAAGCGCGATCCTATCCCACCTAACATATTCTTGGAAAGGCTATTTAAGACATCCGTGGTATGGGAAGGGGACACCGGTAACAATAGTCCGGACCCGGCCACAACACCAAATACCAAACACTCTGACACAATCGGAGGCTCTGCCATCGAAATAACACCTTCAGCCCATGTGATAATGGCCGTCATCGCCCAGTGGATAGAACCATTCCTGGCCTACCTAACCAGGCAGGAACTACCCAAGGACCAAAATGAGGCACGCTGCATAGTGAGGTGATCTAAAGCCTACAAGGTCCACGAGGGAGAGCTTTATAAGAAAAGCACTACCGGAGTCCTTCAAAGGTGCATCTCCGAAGAGGAAGGGCGTAAGCTTTTGGCAGAAATCCATGCTGGACTCAGCGGCCACCACGCCGCAGCCCGGGCCCTTGTAAGCAAGGCCTTCCGTACAGGTTTCTATTGGCCGACGCCCGAGCAGATGCACAGGATCTGGTCCAACGTTGCGTCGGTTGCCAGCTTTTTGCAAACCAAAGCCATATGCCGCCTACCACTCTCCAAACAATCCCCATTACTTGGCCCTTTGCGGTCTGGGGGCTTGATATGGTCGGACCCCTTAAAGGGGGAACCCATAAGATAAAATACTTACTGGTCATGGTGGATAAATTCACCAGATGGATAGAAGCCAAACCCGTTAAAACGGCTGAATCCGGACCGGTGATAGACTTCATATCCGGGGTTGTACACCGTTATGGCATCCCCCACAGCATCATCACTGACAACGACACGAACTTTACAGCCGACGAGGTAAAACTTTGGTGCAGCAACATGGGCATCAAGCTCGATTATGCTTATGTCTATCACCCGCAAACTAACGGTCAAGTCGAGCGAGCAAATGGTCTTATCATGAGCGGCATCAAACCCAGATTAGTGCGGTCCTTAAAGGAATCAAACACGCACTGGGTAGAGGAGCTCGACTCCGTACTATGGGGGCTGTGGACCACGCCAAATCGCACTACCGGATACACACCGTTTTTTATGGTGTACGGCGCAGAGGCGGATCTGCCTTGTGACATAATTCATGACTCACCTCGAGTGCGCATGTACGAAGAAAAAGAGGCCGAGCTCGATCGGCAGGACAGTTTGGATGCCCTGGAGGAGGAGCACAACATGGAAAAAGCCCGTTATGCATTCTATCAACAACAGGCTCGAAAGTATCAAAGCAGAGAAGTACGGGCCAAAACCTATAACGTTGGCGAACTAGTTCTATGCCTGCCGGAGAAGAAAAAGAACAAGCTCAAGCCCAAATGGGAAGGTCCCTCCATTATTGACCAGGTTCTGACCGGTGGAGCGTACCGTCTACGGGATGCATCGGACAATCGACTCGAGCCAAACCCATGGAACGCAGCCAGACTCCGAAGATTCTACGCCTAGTGCCGGACTCTATGTTCGTCTCCTTACCCCCGTCAATTTTTTGCATATCCGTTATCTGTCTTTTCTCTCTTTCTCTCTTCTTTTCTCTTCTCCTCAAGGCCTTAAAAGGCTAACTTGTGTCTTGACTACACAATCTTGATGCGCTAACCGCGCTCATTATACTTGGGGGCTTCTTATACAGAAGCTTAATATAACTATTTTTCTGGGCTTTATGCCCCACACATGTGTTATTCTTCCACATGTACCTTTTTCGCCATTATATGCATCGATATGACTTAAGTTTTAGCCAAGCTGGGTTGCCTGGCTCTTGTATTTATGCCCTACGTTCTCGTTAATTCGGCTAGGGCATAAGGGGAGCACCTCTGCGATTGTTACTGCCAGGTCAGCCGGATGTGCACCTCAGACTGGGTGAAGCCGAAAGCTAGTGTTCTCAAGGGAATATTCGGTCAGTGAACAAAAGATGACTTTTATTTATTTTGATACATACCCCCAGATGTTTATAGCATGCGTCTCTTTTCATAGTTCGGACATGCACATTAGGGCATGCGTACCCAGGGAAAGGAACCCTTAACGGAACTATTCTCCCTGGAAGATGTTTCTTACTATCCATGTAATATAACATAGCTAGTTGGGTACTTGTCTGCTCAGGCACTTATGACCCCTACGCCTGGTTTCCAGGCATACCCCGACTTTTACATAACCGAGCGGGTATTCGACTACACTCCGGACTATCGGGTTCGGAGGTCGAAGTGAAAAGGTCCGCCATGACAAATGATTTACAATCCGTCTAGGGACATTATATATGTCACTTAAAGTACACAGTCACTAAGACTGACTAAATTCTTCTTCTATACCATCAAACAGGCTGTCTAGCCTACAATCCTGTTGGGAATACTTTGCGGCTAATTCTACTTGGTCATACACCAAACTGACGGGGATCTCTTTCCTATCGGGCCCCATGGGTCCGACCTAGGCCATGTGGTTTGGGTCAGCTTTGGTATATCGCGTCTTCACCATGGCCCAGGCTTCCCTTGCACCTTGTCGGCAGGCTGATATCTTCCATAATCGGAAGCGCCGCCGTGCTCCCTTGAGCTTCTCTATAAGCTCCCCCATGCCTCCTAGCAGGGAGGCGGATGGCCACAAGGCTTGGGCAATACCCTGCATCACGTGCCGAACTTGTTCGTGCAGTTGTGAGAGCTCTGGTAGAAGATCACCTGCAGATCCGGGCATCTCCTTCACGGGACGACCCGTCAGCATACCTGCAGACATAACTCTGTTAGCCGGCTTCTTCGTCGAACTCTTTCAAAAGTTTGTTCAAGCACTTACTGAAAATGTCGCATCGAAGCCGCTTATTCTCCTTCATGGAGTCCGCAAGCTGGGCTCAGACATCTTTCAGTTCCATGCCCAGCTGGATATTGGCATCCTAGAGATTATTTTTCTACTGCATGACCCGCGTAAGCACGCGCTTGCCAGCATTTAGCTGTCGATTAGCACATTGCGCATTCTCCGGCACGGCCTCCGGCTTCACTCCGGAGTCATCTGCAACATCTGTTGTTAGATTTGCATGCATGCCGCATACTATCTGGCACCTGTCATTCTTTGCAATGGAAACAAGTGTTACCAGAGGGGGCCTTCTCGGACTCCTTCAACGCGGCAACCGCGGCCCGTAGCTGGGCTTTGCACTCTTCCAGATCTTGAGACAATTGGGTATTCTTTTCTGTAAGAACCTGCACAAATAATGATCCTTAAATCAGTTGTGTCAACTGTTTCAAGTCTCAGGGGCTACTAATATATATAATCGTCAGATTTTCTTACCCGTATATCCTTTACATACTGGTCAGTGGCTCTGGCAAGACCGTTTTGAGCAGCACGGATGTATACGTCTCCTGAGTTGAAGGCATCGAATGCCCCTTGGGAGAAACAAGCGTCACAAAGTATGGCCCGGCGACGCCTGTGATTCATGGCGCTCTCCACTTTGGAATTTGTAGCGGATAGTCTATCCGCATCCTATGTAGGAGGAGCATCCGGCGTTCGCCCTGTGTTAGCTTCCGCCTTTATGTCCGGCCATGGAGCCCGACTGGTGGAGGCGTGATCAGCAACCTCTCCGGATATAGTCCGGCGAGCGTTTTTCCTACTAGGAAACATGGACGTCATTATATTTTAATAAAGACGACAACCAGGGAGCGAGGTTCTGTATCATACCTCTGCGCCGGCGTCTCAGTCCTGACCGCCTTCCTTTTTAGCCTACCCGGCTTCGGTGTCCCTTGTTGGCGAGTCACTGCGGGTTCGGCATGGCGTCCCGAGGGCCTTCCCTGTAAAACACCATATGTGTACGGTAGGTGAAGTGCATAAAAGAGGATCCTTCTCGAAAGTTGGGACTCCGGTTTTCTTACATGCGATGCAGGGAGTAGCCCAGGATAGTCGGCTATGATGGCCACCATGGCATCATCGCAGCTCAATTGATAGAATGTCCTGTCAATCAGCTCCACAAATATGTCCGGATCCTCTTCGAGTCCGGGATCGAGGGCCCGGTCAGGGTCCTCTGGTTGTGGAGGTGGGCTGTTGACCTCCCTTACGGCTTTTCGCAGTTCCTGCGATGAAACGGCAAGGTGAGTATTTATGACGAAGAATGCGGGAAGGTTGGGAGTAAAAAGTGACAGCTCACCCAGCTTGGAGGGTTGTACATGGAGAATCCATCCCGTGGCTTAATACGGATGAACTCCTCTTCCTCTCCCTTGAATAAATCGGACAGAATTTTTGCTAGAGCAGCAATTGAGTCCGGTCCCTTACGCCCACAGCGGGTGGCATCATCTTCCCCGTTAAAGCGCCACATGGGGTGCCCTCGATATTGAAGTGGCTGCACCCCCCGCATTATACATATTGACATAACCTCGATTATTGTCAGTCCTGATTGAGCCAACACTTTTATTCGGCCCATCAGGTAACAGACTTCTCCGTTATCTTCCTCCTGAGGGCTCCGTGGGCGCCAGCTTCGGCGTTTCTTCAAAGAGGCATTGTCGAACTCGGGAAGACCCATCCGGATAGGGTCTGGAAGGGGGGTGTCCTCCATGTAAAACCACTCCGAAGGCCAGTCTTCGGATGTCTTCTTCGGGGTACCGGACAGGTATCCGGTCCCGACGATGCGCCATATTTCGGCTCCGCCCACTTGATATATTGACCCCTTCTGTGTATGGGGCACAAGGCAGAATAGCCTCTTCCACAGCTCGAAATGAGCTTCGCAGCCCAGAAACAGCTCACAAAGGGCAACATAACCAACGATGTGTAATATGGAAGCGGGGGTGAAATTATGCAACTGGAGGCCATAAAACTCCAGGAGCCCGCGGAGGAACGGATGGATCGGAAATCCAAGTCCCCTTAGTAAATAAGGGACAAGGCATACCCGCTCCCCCTTGGAAGGATTGGGGAAGCTCTCCGCTTGCTCCCCGCCATTATAGGTGGCGAGCCGGCTCAAACGGGGACCATATACGCTGGAGGGAGAAATCCTTGGGTCTGTAACTCTACTAATTGGCTGTGCGGGATGGAACACTTCTCCCAGTCACTGGGCTTAGGGCTACGGGAGCGGGAGGAGGAGCTGCGATGGCCGGCCATGTTAGAATGGATTTTTCCAAGCGCGCTCTGATGGATACTCGCCGTGGGAGGATGGTGTGGTTTGGATCTAAGAATCCCCGTCTCTTTAATAGACAGTTTACTTACATGGCTAGGGTGGCGAATTTAAAAATGCCCTGGCTCCTCGCATTCGCTAGACACGTGGAAGATAGCCCTTATTGGGCGTGTAAGCCAAGAAGTGCAACATTTATGGGGAGCCAGACACTACTCAACAGATATTCAGAATTTGGAGAAGAACCCGCCTTGCAATGCCAAAGATAATTTGCGCGCCGGACTCATCGTCATTGAAGCCTGGTTCGGGGGCTACTGAGGGAGTCCTGGATTAGGGGGTCTCCGGACAGCCGGACTATATCCTTTGGCCGGACTGTTGGGTTATGAAGATACAAGATTGAAGACTTCGTCCCGTGTCCGGATGGGACTCTCCTTGGCGTGGAAGGCAAGCTTGGCAATACAGATATGTAGATCTCCTCCCTTGGAACCGACTCTGTGTAACCCTAGCCCCCTCCGGTGTCTATATAAACCGGAGGGCTTAGTCCGTAGGACAACATACAATCATACCATAGGCTAGCTTCTAGGGTTTAGCCTCTACGATCTCGTGGTAGATCAACTCTTGTAATACTCATATCATCAAGTTCAATCAAGCAGGAAGTAGGGTATTACCTCCATCGAGAGGGCCCGAACCTGGGTAAACATCGTGTCCCCTGCCTCCTGTTACCATCCACCTTAGACGCACAGTTCGGGACCCCCTACCCGAGATCCGCCGGTTTTGACACCGACAACCACAGAGTGATTTCTAGCAATCAGGGAGGCTAGAGAGACTTGGTTGTTGTTCTGTTTGCTGTGTGAGAGGATGGTCACTCAATGTAAGAGCGCAGGGAATGTTGCTTGCTACTGCTACTGCGTGTGCTATTGTGTTGTTTTGTAATATGTAATATTTCTGAATTGTTAGAGATATTGCCGCAATGAGATTTGTTACCATTATGGATATATGGTCTTTTCCAGTGCATTGCAAAACTAGTTTCTGATCAGATACCCTGGTAACCCTCATGATTGGGTGGTGAGTATGTAAGTAGTTTCTCTTACTGTATTTTCCATTCTTATTTAGGCTTGCTCAGAGGATAGTGCAAGGAGATGTCCCACAAGCACTGACAAATTGTCGAGTAAGTATACTTTTCAATGCAAGGATGCTATATTGTCGAGGGTTATATCAGATGGAGAGAACTACACCAAAAAATTGAAGGAGACGTATGTTGGGTTTCGTAGTAATTTCAAAAAATTTCCTACGCACATGCAAGATCATGTGATGCATAGCAACGAGATGGGAGATTGTTGTCTACGTACCCACGCAGACCGACTGCGGAAGCGTTGACACGACGTAGATGAAGTAGTCGTACGTCTTCACGATCCAACCGATCAAGCACCGAAACTACGGCACCTCCGAGTTTGAGCACACGTTCAACCCGATGACGATCCCCGGACTCCGATCCAGCAAAGTGTCGGGGAAGAGTTCCGTCAGCACGACAGCGTGGTGACGATCTTGATGCACTACAGCAGCAGGGCTTCGCCTAAACTCCGCTACAGTATTATCGAGGATTATGGTGGCAGGGGGCACCGCACACGGCTAAGGAATAGATCATGTGGATCAACTTGTGTGTTTCTGGGGTGCCTCTGCCTTAGTATATAAAGGACTACAGGGGGGGAGGTTGGCCGGCCAAGCTTGGCGCGCCAGGAGAGTCCTACTCCCTCTGGGAGTAGGATTCCCCCCCCCCCAATCCTAGTTGGAATAGGATTCGCGGAGGGGGAAAAGAGGAGGAGGGGGCCGGCCACCTCTCCTAGTCCTAATAGGACTAGGGAAAGGGGGAGGCGCGCAGCCCATCTAGGGCAGCCCATTCTCTTTTCCACTAAGGCCCATTATGGCCCATATAGCTCCCGGGGGGTTCCGGTAACCCTCCCGGTACTCCGGTAAAATCCCGATTTCACCCGGAACACTTCTGATATCCAAACATAGGCTTCCAATATATCAATCTTTACGTCTCGACCATTTCGAGACTCCTCATCATGTCCCCGATCTCATCCGGGACTCCGAACTCCTTCAGTACATCAAAACTCATAAACTCATAATATAACTGTCATCGAAACCTTAAGCGTGCGGACCCTACGGGTTCGAGAACAATGTAGACATGACCGAGACACGTCTCCGGTCAATAACCAATAGCGGGACCTGGATGCCCATATTGGCTCCTACATATTCTACGAAGATCTTTATCGATCAGACCGCATAACAACATACGTCGTTCCCTTTGTCATCAGTATGTTACTTGCCCGAGATTCGATCGTCGGTATCCAATACCTAGTTCAATCTCGTTACCGGCAAGTCTCTTTACTCGTTCCGTAATACATCATCCCGTAACTAACTCAGTAGTTGCAATGCTTGCAAGGCTTAAGTGATGTGCATTACCGAGAGGGCCCAGAGATACCTCTCCGACAATCGGAGTGACAAATCCTAATCTCGAAATACGCCAACCCAACATCTACCTTTGGAGACACCTGTAATGCTCCTTTATAATCACCCAGTTACGTTGTGACGTTTGGTAGCACCCAAAGTGTTCCTCCGGCAAACGGAAGTTGCATAATCTCACAGTCATAGGAACATGTATAAGTCATGAAGAAAGCAATAGCAACATACTAAACGATCGGGTGCTAAGCTAATGGAATGGGTCATGTCAATCAGATCATTCAACTAATGATGTGATCCCGTTAATCAAATAACAACTCCTTTGTCTATGGTTAGGAAACATAACCATCTTTGATTAACGAGCTAGTCAAGTAGAGGCATACTAGTGACACTCTGTTTGTCTATGTATTCACACATGTATTATGTTTCCGGTTAATACAATTCTAGCATGAATAATAAACATTTATCATGAAATAAGGAAATAAATAATAACTTTATTATTGCCTCCAGGGCATATTTCCTTCAACGTACGGGCCTGACGCTGATCCTCACGTGCTACCGTTTGACCCTCTTGTGGCCATTGCCACGACTGGCAGTAGACCGAATGGCCGGATGGCGGTTCACCTCGATTCTTTCATAACCTCCTCCCTTCCGAGAGTCAACACGCTCCATGCTATGAGTACTGGCTCTACTCCTACCGTAGAGTGTCACATACCACATTCCGTGAGCATTATTGAGGATATTCAGGTCAGTGCTTCTTCATTGATCCTTCATGGTCTTGCATATTTGCATTTCAACATGAATGACATTTGCATTGCCATATTGTAGACTCGATTGATTGACACCGAGAAAGAACAAGATGAAAATCATGCCAAGCTGAAGGCACAAGATGATCTAGTGAAGTATTTACAACATATGGTGGCCAATCGTTATTCCATGCAAGGCCAACCAGTGCCAGAGATGCCACCGACGCCAAAGTGGAACATTGTGAGTTTCGTTCAAACTATTTCTATCACCATTTTCGGCATTACCATATGCATTCATCTCACTATTGGGTCAATCCATCACAACTCAACCCATCACAAGGGTCGAACAATGTTCCGGTAGTTCCACCTCAAGTTGGTGGAGTTGGGGCAGCAAACGGAATAATGCCTTCTAATGTTGATGTTATCACTCCGGTTGATGGAGTTGGGGCAGCAAACGGAATGATGCCTTCTAATGTTGATGTTATCACTCCGATCTCCAAAATCGCGTTAACTTCATGTTATGTTATGTTTGAAACTGTTCCTTGTATGTTGAGAACTCTTGCATCTTGAGACTTGTAAACTTGTGGTAGTCGAGTGTCTTCACTACTATTGCTTTTATGTGGAATGTTTTTCAAAATCAATCATTGCTTCTTTTGTTCAATGATGCCTATATGTGACATGTTCTATGTGTGATGAACTATATGCTGCTGCTGTATATGTTTTGCTGCAGGAAAGAAACAAAAACAGGAAAAAAGGCTCCTAGGCACACAATTACCGAGGGTGGCTCTCGGCAATGACTGTGAAACTAGACCAGAATGCACCCTTTACCGAGAGGCCTCTCGCTAAAGGTGTCAGGTTACCGAGAGGCCTCTTGGTAAACGATAATAACCTGTGGTTCCCCTGACAACTTTACCGAGAGGAGCTCTCGGTAAAGGGAAAAGGATTGCTAAGGTTGGCTCTTGGCAAAGTTGGCCCTCGGCCTGTTCTCGTGGTCCCACATGTCAGGAGGTGACACGTGTCCGCCTCCTAGTGGTTCTCTTTTCCGGGAGGGGCTCTTGGCAAAGTTGGCCCTCGGCCTGTTCTTGTGGTCCCACATGTCAGGAGGTGACACGTGTCAGCCTCCTAGTGGTTCTCTTTGCCGAGAGGGGCTCTCGGCAAAGTTGTCCCTCGGCATGTTCTCGTGGTCCCACATGTAAGGAGGTGACATGTGTCAGCCTCTTACTGGTTCCCTTTGCCGAGAGGGCCTCTCGGCAAAGTTGGGCCTCGGCTTGCTCTCGTGGTCCCACATGTCAGGAGGTGACACGTGTCAGCCTCCTACTGGTTCTCTTTGCCGAGAGTGGCTCTTGGAAAAGTTGGCCCTCGGCCTGCTCTCATGGTCCCACATGTCAGGAGGTGACACGTGTCAGCATCCTACTGGTTCCCTTTGCTGAGAGTGGCTCTCGGCAAAGTTGGCCCTCGGCCTGTTGTTGTGGTCCCACATGTCAAGAGGCAACGTGTGTCAGCCTCCTAATGGTTCCCTTTGCCGAGAGTGGCTCTCGATAAAGTTTACGTGGTCCCACATGCCTGGAGCTAACGGACTTATCCGTTAGCTGCTTTATTTTGCCGAGACGGGCTGTTTAGCTCTCGGCAAAGGCTTTGCCGAGTGCCCGTGTTATGGCTCTCGACAAATTCCTGTTTGCCGAAGAGGTGTACGCCGGGTGGCTTTTGCCGAAGGTGACACTCAACAAAGGCGTTGTCGGCGGTTTTTGGGCCTTTACCGAGTGTCCGTGGCACTCGGCGTATAGGGTGATTCCAGTAGTGGGAGGATCTTATGAGTGATTTTTGCTTTTGTTTTGAGCAGCTAATTACCAATTGACATGGGTGGTTTGATTGCCGGTGCAAAATATCGAGGAGAATTTGAGGATAGGCTTAAAGAAGACGCAGATTCTGATGGACATGTCATTCTCTTCATTGAGGAGATTCACACTGTTGTTGGAGCAGCTAACAAGATACATGAATCGTTATTGCTTTGACTCATGAAATCATGAGATATTTTTCCTTATTTCTTACACTAACTTCCTACATGTTTTATTTGATAATGACATTTACCTCGTTTTTCTTTAAAGATGGCATGCATAGGCTAAAAATTGAGGATTAGACTGATCTATTTACTCAATAAGTTTTACCAAACATGTGGCGGTTGTGCTGGCGCTACTGTCATCCTTTGGATCTCATAGATCACTGAATTTATGTTCAGCATAAAAAAAGGCTGCTTGGCTGCACCAATTCCATGTAGCTAATTGATATGTCTCCAACGTATCTATAATTTTTTATTGTTCCATGCTATTATATTATCTGTTTTGGATGTTTATGGGCTTTATTATAAACTTATATATTATTTTTGGGACTAATCTATTAACCCAGAGCACAGTGCCAGTTTCTGTTTTTCCTTGTTTTAGAGTATCGCAGAAAAGGAAAATCAAATGGAGTCCAATTGACCTGAAACTTCATGGAACTTATTTTTGGACCAGAAGAAGCCCACAGAGTATCGGAGATGGACCAGGAGAGTCCCGGGCTGCCCACGAGGGTGGGGGGCACGCCCACCCCCTGGGCACGCCCCCCTGCCTCGTGGACAGCCTGGAGATCCATCGACGTACTTCTTCCTCCCATATATACCCATATACCCTAAAAGCTTCGGAGAGCACAATAGATCGGGAGTTCCGCCGCCAGAAGCCTCCGTAGCCACCGAAAACCAATCTAGACCCGTTCCGGCACCCTGCCGGAGGGGGGAATCCCTCTCCGGTGGCCATCTTCATCATCCCGGTGCTCTCCATGATGAGGAGGGAGTAGTTCTCCCTCGGGGCTGAGGGTATGTACCAGTAGCTATGTGTTTGATCTCTCTCTCTCTCTCTCTCTCGTGTTCTTGAGGTGGTACGATCTTGATGTATCGCGAGCTTTGCTATTATAGTTGGATCTTATGATGTTTCTCCCCCCTCTAATCTCTTGTAATGGATTGAGTTTTCCCTTTGAATTTACCTTATCGGATTGAGTCTTTAAGGATTTGAGAACACTTGATGTATGTCTTGCGTGGGATACCCGTGGTGACAATGGGGTATTCTATTGATCCACTTGATGTATGTTTTGGTGATCAACTTGCGGGTTCCGCCCATGAACCTATGCATAGGGGTTGGCACACGTTTTCGTCTTGAATCTCCGGTAGAATCTTTGGGGCACTATTTGAAGTACTTTGTGTTGGTTTGATTAGATGAATCTGAGATTGTGTGATGCATATCGTATAATCATACCCACGGATACTTGTGGTGACATTGGAGTATCTAGGTGACATTAGGGTTTTGGTTGATTTGTGTCTTAAGGTGTTATTTTACTACGAACTCTAGGGCTGTTTGTAACACTTATAGGAATAGCCCAATGGATTGATCGGAAAGAATAACTTTGAGGTGGTTTCGTACCCTACCATAATCTCTTCGTTTGTTCTCCGCTATTAGTGACTTTGGAGTGACTCTTTGTTGCATGTTGAGGGATATTTATATGATCCAATTATGTTATTATTGTTGAGAGAACTTGCACTAGTGAAAGTATGAACCCTAGGCCTTGTTTCAACACATTGCAATACCGTTTGCGCTCACTTTTATCATTAGTTACCTTGCTGTTTTTATATTTTCAGATTACAAAAACCTTTATCTACCATCCATATACCACTTGTATCACCATCTCTTCGCCGAACTAGTGCACCTATACAATTTACCATTATATTGGGTGTGTTGGGGACACAAGAGACTCCTTCTTATTTGGTTGCAAGGTTGCTTGAGAGAGACCATCTTCATCCTACGCCTCCTACGGATTGATAAACCTTAGGTCATCCACTTGAGGGAAATTTTCTACTGTCCTACAAACCTCTGCACTTGGAGGTCCAACAACGTATACAAGAAGAAGGTTGTGTAGTAGACATGAAGCTCTTTTCTGGCGTCGTTGCCGGGGAGGTTAGCGCTTGAAGGTATATCTTTAGATCTTGCAATCGAATTTTTTTGTTTCTTGTTTTATCACTAGTTTAGTTTATAAAAGAAAACTACAAAAAAATATGGAATTGAGTTTGCCTCATACGCTTCATCTTTTTAACATCTTTCGTGAGTATGATGGAAAGGAAAACTGTGCCAAAGTGTTAGAAGAAGAATGCATTAAAATGTTTGGCACTAAATCTTTGTATGATGAGCATGATTGCAATGTTGTTAGTATGAATTCCTTGAATATCCATGATGCTAATGATATGCAAAGCCACAAGCTTGGGGAAGCTATGTTTGATGAAGATGATATTTTTGTCCCCCAAGTTCTGATGAGCAAATTTATTATGATGAAAGAATGCCTCCTATTTATGATTATTATATTGATGAAAGTGGATTTGGAGAGGTCATGACTTTATTTTGTGATGAATCTACTATTTCGGAAGAGGTTCCAATTGATTATGAGAACAAAGTTGCTATCTATGATGATTATTGTGATGACTTGTATGCTATAAAGAATAATGATATCCATGAAACTTGTCATCATGATTTTAGCTTTCAATTGGATTATGCCTCACATGATATTTATTTTGTTGAGTTTGCTCCCACTACTATTCATGAGAAGAAATTTGCTTATGTGGAGAGTAATAAAAATTCTATGCTTATGCATCATGAAAATAATGCTTTATGTGATAGTTATATTGTTGAATTCATTCATGATGCTACTTAAAATTATTATGAGGGAGGAACATATGCTTGTAGGAATTGCAATAATATCAAGTTTCCTCTCTATGTGTTGAAAATCTTGAAGTTATCCTTGTTTTACCTTCCTATGCAAGTTGATTCTTGTTCCCACAAGTTGTTTGCTCATAAAATCCCTATGCATAGGAAGTGGGTTAGACTTAAATGTGCTAGTCATATTCTTCATGATGCTCTCTTTATGTTTCAATTCTTATCTTTTATGTGAGCATCATTGAAATCATCATGCCTAGCTAGGGGCGTTAAATGATAGAGCTTGTTGGGAGGCAACCCAACGTTATTATTGTTCCTTGCTTTTTTTTCCTGTTTAGTAATAAATTAATTATCTATCCTCTGTTATGATTGAGTTTTTATGTTTTAATTAGTGTTTGTGCCAAGTAGAACCGTTGGGAAGACTTGTGGAGAGTCTTGTTGATCTTGCTGTAAAAAACAGAAACTTTAGCGCTCACGAGAATTGCTGCCATTTTTTTATTGGAGAGTGCTATTTAGTTAATTCTTTTTGAAGATGATTAATAGATAAATTCCTCACGTCCAGAAATTTATTTTAGAATTTTTGGGGTTACAGAAGTTTGCGTTAGTTACAGATTACTACAGACTGTTCTGTTTTGGACAGATTCTGTTTTTCGTGTGTTGTTTGCTTATTTTAATGAATCTATGGCTAGTAAAAGAGTTTATAAACCATAGAGAAGTTAGAATACAGTAGGTTTAACACCAATATAAATAAAGAATGAGTTCATTACAGTATCTTGAAGTGGTGTTTTGTTTTCTTTCGCTAACGGAGCTTACGAGTTTTCTGTTAAGTTTTGTGTTGTGAAGTTTTCAAGTTTTGGGTAAAGATTCGATGGATTATGGAATAAGGAGTGGCAAGATGTAACACCCCGGATGTAATTTACCTTATCTGTACTCCAACCCTTGCCATTTCCGGCACTAATTATATTATTTCCTCGTTGTCGGGTTTTTGTCTCCGTGTGTTTTGTCTTTGTCATGCATCTCATATCATGTCATCATGTGCATTGCATTTGCATACGTGCTCGTCTCATGCATCCGAGCATTTTCCCCGTTGTCTGTTTTGCATTCCGGCGCTCCTATGTCACCCGGTGTTCCTTTCTACCTCTTTTCGTGTGTGGGGGTTAAACGTTTTCGTATTGGACCGAGACTTGTCATGCGGCCTTAGTTTACTACCGGTAGACCGCCTGTCAAGTTTCGTGCCATTTGGACTTCGTTTGATACTCCAACGGTTAACCGAGGGACTGAAAAGGCCTTGTGTGTGTTGCAGCCCAACACTCTCCCAATCTGGCGCAAAAACCCACCTAAACCCTCTCCATCATCTAGAGCGTTCGATCATGATCGCGTGGCCGAAAACCACACCTCATTTGGAGCTTCCTAGCTCCCTCTACCCCTATATAAAGACCCCCCCACGAAAATTCCGGGTCTTCTCCTACCCTAAGCCTAAAATTTGCTCTCGCCGCCGCCAGACAACGTCCGCTCAGTCCGGACACCTCGCCACGGCCAATCGAGAGCCGCCACTTGTCCCGGCGCGCCCCACATCGCATGTCTCCGCCGCCGGCCCGCAGAGGCCCGTGGAGGGCCCTCCCGGCCCACGCGCGCCCGCCGCCGCCACTCCTCACCCGTGGAGCCGCGCCGCCCGCGCCGGCCTCCCGCTTCGCCGCCGACGCCCTTCGCTGCCCCGCCGCCATCGCCGCCGACCAGCCGCCGCTCCGGCGCCGCCTCCAGTGCCCCGCGCCGCCGCCGGACGCCGCCGCGTCGACCCCCTCGTCGTCCGCGCCGGCGAACGCTGCCAAGTCCGGCAAGTTCCACTTTGGTGAGCCCCCATCTCCGGCGAGTTCGTCGTCAGCTACAGGAACTCCGGCCATCCTCGTAACCCGCACTGGATCTGGATCTGGGCGATTCGCGGTTGACTTTTTCCCCTCCGAACCCTAGATTTTTGCTATCTTTGACATGCCATAACTTCGTCATCGTAGCTCCGATTCGTGCATGTAGCATATCAAAATGTTCGTCTCGACGAGTACATAATTTCATCTCATTGCATCATTTTCTTTTGAGCTCATCTTCATGCCCGAAATGCTGTTGGAAGAGGGCTATGTGAGGAATATTTCAGATTTGTTTCAGCAAATGGCCTTTTGTCATTTTTGCCATGATTTATGTGTGCATGATATGATCCTGAGCTCTACATGTGTTTTGTTATATGCCATACCATCTTTGCAGAGGTGCTTACCATGCATTTTTGTGATATTTGTGGTGACTAGCACAAGCATGCAAAGTAGCTTAATCGTTGATGTTGATTTCAGGGACTTAGGATTATTCTAAGTCCTTGCCCTGATATTGTTTTTATGCCATATGTTCATGTTGTTTCCTAGTGATCCATGCCTCTTTTGAGGATGATCAGTAAGGATGTTTTGTTAATATTGTGGTGCTCTATCATCCATGTCTTTGTTTGCAATTATGGAGCACCCTAGCTTGAGTCAATCGAGCTCTACTTTTGCTATAAAATGTTCCTGGCAGATTGTTAACTTGTTTAGCGATTTTGCCAAGCTTATTGTTGTTGATCCGTGCATGCTATGTTGTTGTTCTTGCCATGTCTAGCTTCTATGCCATGTCTTCTTGATGGGTGTATGCTTAGTTGGTCATGCAATGCCTCGTAGTGAGTGCATCGAGCTCGTAAACATGCCTGCTTGTTAATCTGTTTTGCATGCTCCAGTTTTTCACTAAGTCTGAATCTGTTTATGTTTTTGCTATGTTCACATGCTTGCAATTGTATTTTCTGATCCCTTTTGGCTCAAGGTCACTAAGGGACGTTTGTTATATGCTTAGAGTAGCTTAATGCCATGCCTTGCTTTGCCATGATATGTTCCTGTAGCATGTAGTTTTCATGCTCTAAAGATTGCTTCCTGATGATACATTCCAGACTTGTGTTAATTTCACTAAGTCTGAAACCTGTTATCATTTGCACTTTTGCCATGCTTGTTTAAACCTGCTAATGGATGAATTAGCCGTAGCTCAGTGTTCATCTTTTTTCAAGTTTCATGAGTGGATCCCTGCCATGTATTTTGTTTTCATGTTTGAGTGCTGTAGCATATTTAGCTTGATGCATTTAGATGGCTACTTGCTGTTTATCGCACACCGGTGCCATATTTGTTTTGCTTGCCATTTCCAAACCGTGCATCCGATTCCGGTGATCTTTATATCGATTTCAACCGAAATCACCTCACCTTTCCAGTGGCACTCTTGGATTTCCAAGTTGAGGCCAGGTTCAATCATTCCTTTCCAAATCATGCATATGCATCACATATCGCATCCCGCATATCATACCATGTTTGCATCATGTTGTTTGTGCATTGCACGTGGTTGATTGTTCTCCCTTTTGCTTGTTGTTCTTGTTTGGATAGAGCCGGGAGACGAGTTCGTGAACGAGGAGCCCGTTGAGTTCACTTACGAGGATCAAGGCAACTCTAAAAACTTTGCAGGCAAGATGACCATACGCTCGAAATCACTTCTATCTTTGCTTGCTAGTTGCTTGCTCTTTTGATATGCCTATGCTACGATACCTACCACTTGCTTATCATGCCTCCCACATTGCCATGTCAAACCTCTAACCCACCTTGTCCTAGCAAACCGTTGTTTGGCTATGTTACCGCTTTGCTCAACCCCTCTTATAGCGTTGCTAGTTGCAGGTGAAGATTGGAGATCGTTCCTTGTTGGGAACATTGTTTATTGTTGGGATATCACAATATTATCTTGTTTATCTTAATGCACCTATATACTTGGTAAAGGGTGGAAGGCTCGGCCTTATGCCTGGTGTTTTGTTCCACTCTTACCGCCTTAGTTTCCGTCATATCGGTGTTATGTTCCCGGATTTTGCGTTCCTTACACGGTTGGGTTATAATGGGAACCCCTTGACAGTTCGCCTTGAATAAAACTCTTCCATCAATGCCCAACCTTGGTTTTACCATTTGCCACCTAGCCTCTTTTTCCCTTGGGTTTCCGGAGCCCAAGGGTCATCTTTATTTAAACCCCCCCTGGGCCAGTGCTCCTCTGAGTGTTGGCCCAAACTAGAGCCCTGTGTAGCGCCCCCTCGAGGAAACTCGAGGTTTGGTTTTAGTTGTATGGAGCGCTCATCTGAGTGTGCCCTGAGAACGAGATATGTGCAACTCCTATCGGGATTTGTCGGCACATTCGGGCGGTGTTGCTGGACTTGTTTTACCATTGTCGAGGATGTCTTGTAACCGGGATGCCGAGTCTGATCGGATTGTCTTGGGAGAAGGAATATCCTTCGTTGACCGTGAGAGCTTGTGATGGGCTAAGTTGGGACTCCCCTGCAAGGATTTGAACTTTTGAAAGCCGTGCCCATGGTTATGGGCAGATGGGAATTTGTTAATGTCCGGTTGTAGATAACCTGAAACTTAACTTAATTAAAATGCACCAACCGCGTGTGTAACCGTGATGGTCTCTTCTCGGCGGAGTCTGGGAAGTGAACACGGTGTTGGAGTAATGTTTGACGTAGGTTGTTCTAGGATCACTTCTTGATCATAGTGTTCGACCGTGCTTTTGCCTTCTCTTCTCGCTCTCTTTTGCGAATATGTTAGCCACCATATATGCTAGTCGCTTGCTGCGGCTCCACATCATACCTTACCTTACTTATAAGCTTAAATAGTCTTGATCGCGAGGGTGTGAGATTGCTGAGTCCCCGTGACTCACAGTTTACTTCCAAAACCAGATGTAGGGACCGATGATACCGTTCTAGAGGATATGACCGAGCTCAAGTGGAAGTTTGATGAAGACTCTCGTCGTTACTATGTGTATTTCCCAGATGATCAGTAGTGGTGCCCAGTTGGGGCGATTGGGGACTTTGTCGCATTTGGGGGTTAATCTTTATTTTGGTACCGTAGTCGGACCCTGAGTGTATTGGATGAATGTAATGACTTATTTATGTATTTGTGTGACGTGGCGAGTGTAAGCCAACTATGTACTTTACCCTTTTATTTATTTACATGGGTTGTTGTGAAGATTACCTCACTTGCAACATTGCTTTCAATGCGGTTATGCCTCTAAGTCGTGCTTCGACACGTAGGAGATATAGCCGCATCGAGGGCGTTACACAAGAGCCTAAGCTTGGGTATGCCCAAGGCACCCCAAGGAAATATTAAAGGACAACCAAGAGCCTAAGCTTGGGGATGCCCCGGAAGGCATCCCCTCTTTCGTCTTCGTTCATCGGTAACTTTACTTGGAGCTATATTTTTATTCACCACATGATATGTGTCTTGCTTAGAGCGTCATTTTATTTTCTTTAGTTTTGCTTGTTGTTTGAATAAAATACCCAGATCTGAAATTACTAAATGTTAGAGAGTCTTCATATAGTTGCATAATTGTTCGACTACTCATTGATCTTCACTTATATCTTTCGGAGTAGTTTGTCATTTGCTCTAGTGCTTCAGTTATATCTTTTTAGAGCACGACGGTGGTTTTATTTTGTAGAAACAGATGAACTCTCATGCTTCACTTATATTATTTTGAGAGTCTTTAGAACATCATGGTAATTTGCTTTGGTTATGAAATTAGTCCTAATATGATGGGTATCCAAGAGGGATATAATAAAAACTTTCATATAAAGTGCATTGAATACTATGAGAAGTTTGATACTTGATAATTGTTTTGAGATATGGAGATGGTGATATTAGAGTCATGCTAGTTGAGTAGTTGTGAATTTGAGAAATACTTGCGTTGAAGTTTGTGATTCCCGTAGCATGCATGTATGGTGAACCGTTATCTGACGAAGTCGGAGCATGGTTTGTTTATTGATTGTCCTCCTTATGAGTGGCGGTCGGGGACGAGCGATGGTCTTTTCCTACCAATCTATCCCCCTAGGAGCATGCGCGTAGTACTTTGTTTCGATAACTAATAGATTTTTGCAATAAGTATGTGAGTTCTTTATGACTAATGTTGACTCCATGGATTATACACACTCTCACCCTTCCACCATTGCTAGCCTCTCTAGTACCGTGCAACTTTCGCCGGTACCATAAACCCACCATATATCTTCCTCAAAACAGTCACCATACCTACCTATTATGGCATTTCCATAGCCATTATGAGATATATTTTCATGCAATTTTCCACCGTTCCGTTTATTATGACACGTTTCATCATTGTCATATTGCTTTGCATGATCATGTAGTTGACATTGTATTTGTGGCAAAGCCACCGTTCATAATTCTTTCATACATGTCACTCATGAGTCAATGCACATCCCGGTACACCGCCGGAGGCATTCATATAGAGTCACACTTTGTTCTAGTATCAAGTTGTAATCATTGAGTTGTAAATAAATAGAAGTGTGATGATCATCATTAATAGAGCATTGTCCCAAAAAAAGGAAGGCCAAATAAAAAAAGGCAAAAAAAGGAAAGGCCAAATAAAAAAATAAAAAAATAAAAGGGACAATGCTACTATCCTTTTTTCCACACTTGTGCTTTAAAGTAGCACCATGATCTTTATGATAGAGAGTCTCTTGTTTTGTCACTTTCATATACTAGTGGGAAATTTTCATTATAGAACTTGGCTTGTATATTCCAACAATGGGCCTCCTCAAGTTCCCTAGGTCTTCGTGAGCAAGCAAGTTGGATGCACACCCACTTAGTTTCTTTTGTTGAGTTTTCATACATTTATAGCTCTAGTGCATCCGTTGCATGCCAATCCCTACTCACTCACATTGATATCTATTAATGGACATCTCCATAGCCCGTTGATACGCCTAGTTGATGTGAGACTATCTTCTCCCTTTTTGTCTTCTCCACAACCACCATTCTATTCCACCTATAGTGCTATGTCCGTGGCTCATGCTCATGTATTGCGTGAAGATTGAAAAAGTTTGAGAACATCAAGAGTATGAAACAATTGCTTGGCTTGTCATCGGGGTTGTGCATGATTTAAATACTTTGTGTGGTGAAGATGGAGCATGGCCATACTATATAATTTTGTAGGGATAGCTTTCTTTAGCCATGTTATTTTGAGAAGACATGATTGCTTAGTTAGTATGCTTGAAGTATTATTATTTTTATGTCAATATTAAACTTTTGTCTTGAATCTTATGGATCTGAACATCATGCCAAAATGAAGAGAATTACTTAGAGAAATATGATAGGTAGCATTCCACATCAAAAATTCTGTTTTTATCATTTACCTACTCGAGGACGAGCAGGAATTAAGCTTGGGGATGCTGATACATCTCCAACGTATCTATAATTTTTGATTGTTCCATGCTATTATATTATCTGTTTTGGATGTTTATGGGCTTTATTATACACTTTTATATTATTTTTGGGACTAAAATATTAACTCAGAGCCCAGTGCCAGTTTCTGTTTTTTCCTTGTTTTAGAGTATCGCAGAAAAGGAAAATCAAACGGAGTCCAATTGACCTGAAACTTCACGGAACTTATTTTTGGACCAGAAGAAGCCCACGGAGTATCGGAGATGGACCAGGAGAGTCCCGGGCTGCCCACGAGGGTGGGGGCGCGCCCACCCCCCCTGTGTGCGCCCCCTGCCTCGTGGACAGCCCGGAGATCCACCGACGTACTTCTTCCTCCCATATATACCCATATACCCTAAAAAATTCGGAGAGCACAATAGATCAGGAGTTCCGCCGCCAAAAGCCTCCGTAGCCACCGAAAACCAATCTAGACCCGTTTCGGCACCCTGCCGGAGGGGGGAATCCCTCTCCAGTGGCCATCTTCATCATCCCGGTGCTCTCCATGACGAGGAGGGAGTAGTTCTCCCTCGGGGCTGAGGGTATGTACCAGTAGCTATGTGTTTGATCTCTCTCTCTCTCTCTCTCTCTTTCTCTCTCTCTCTCTCATGTTCTTGAGGTGGTACGATCTTGATGTATCGCGAGCTTTGCTATTATAGTTGGATCTTATGATGTTTCTCCCCCCTCTACTCTCTTGTAATGGATTGAGTTTTCCCTTTGAAGTTACCTTACCGGATTGAGTCTTTAAGGATTTGAGAACACTTGATGTATGTCCTGCGTGGGATACCTGTGGTGACAATGGGGTATTCTATTGATCCACTTGATGTATGTTTTGGTGATCAACTTGCGGGTTCTGCCCATGAACCTATGCATAGGGGTTGGCACACGTTTTCGTCTTGAATCTCCGGTAGAATCTTTGGGGCACTCTTTGAAGTACTTTGTGTTGGTTTGAATAGATGAATCTGAGATTGTGTGATGCATATCGTATAATCATACCCACAGATACTTGGGGTGACATTGGAGTATCTAGGTGACATTAGGGTTTTGGTTGATTTGTGTCTTAAGGTGTTATTTTACTATGAACTCTACGGCTGTTTGTGATACTTATAGGAATAGCCCAATGGATTGATCGGAAAGAATAACTTTGAGGTGGTTTCGTACCCTACCATAATCTCTTCGTTTGTTCACCGCTATTAGTGACTTTGGAGTGACTCTTTGTTGCGTGTTGAGGGATTTTTATATGATCCAATTATGTTATTATTGTTGAGAGAATTTGCACTAGTGAAAGTATGAACCCTAGGCCTTGTTTCAACGCATTGCAATACCGTTTGTGCTCACTTTTATCATTAGTTACCTTGCTGTTTTTATATTTTCAGATTACAAAAACCTTTATCTACCATCCATATACCACTTGTATCACCATCTCTTCGCCGAACTAGTGCACCTATACAATTTACCATTCTATTGGGTGTGTTGGGGACACAGAGACTCCTTGTTATTTGGTTGCAGGGTTGCTTGAGAGAGACCATCTTCATCCTACGCCTCCTACGGATTGATAAACCTTAGGTCATCCACTTGAAGGAAATTTGCTACTGTCCTACAAATCTCTGCACTTGGAGGCCCAACAACGTCTACAAGAAGAAGGTTGTGTAGTAGACATCACTAATAAACCGTGGGACAACATATTTTCGGAATCTCCAGCATTTGATTCATTTTGGGTGATGTATGTGAAATAGTAAGAGAGAGGGCGAGCTAGCGGTGCCTAGGGTTCCTCCTCCCGCTTCCCCCCCCCCCCCGCCGCCGGCCGCCCTCCCCTCCCGCCGCCTCCGGCCATGCCTCTCGCGCCTCTCCTCCCCCTCCCCTTCCCCTCCTCTTCCGCCTCCCTGTCCGCTCGCGCGCCCCCACACGGGCGTCGGGCGGACCCCGGGATCTGCCTCTCCTCCGGCCCCACCTCCTCATCCTTCTTCCCACGCCGTCGCCGGTGAGGTCCGTCGGGCCCTACCCGTGCAGCGCCGGCGGCGGCGGGCCGTTCTTTCCCCACGCGCGCTTGGGGAGGCGCAGGGGCCTCCTGAGGGCGGCGGTGCATCTCGGCCAGCAGCGGTACGGCTCGGTGGCGGGCCTCGGGGTCCTCGGTGCAGTGGCTTGGTCATTGGTCGCTGGACGACTTGGCGGTGTTGGTGGCCGGCGGCGCCCGGGCGGCCCAGATATGGGCCCTTTCGGGCTTCATCTGGTCTTGGGTGGGCCGGCAGCTTGGTGCGTGGCGACGCTTCGGTGGTCTGCGGGCGGTGGTGGCTTCGTCGGCCGGCGAGCTGCAGCGTGACGGCAGGGCCTGTCCGGATCCTTTTGGGTTCGGCCGGGCCTCGGCGCCTGGCAGGCCCCTTATCCGTGCGTCCGGTCGGCTCCACGGCGGCGGTGGTGGTTGTCCCCTCACATCGGCGATGTTGCGGATGCCCCCGAGGCCTCTAGCTCTTCTCCCGCCCTCCAGGTCTCGTGTCGGTGACCTCAGGGAGACGACGAAGTTGATTCGGTGACCGTGGTGGCACATGTTGGTCGGCGGCGTGATGGGTGGTGCACTATGATTCGTTTGGGGTGGTGGGGGGGTTTGGGTTGGGAGAAATCTCTGGCGGCTCTTCCGGCCCCGACGCGGCGACGCCTGTGGGTGCCGCCGGACCTTCCTGAAGGGCGTCGGGTACACCCTCCCCCCACTACCCCCCGCGTACCGGGGGAAACCCTAGGACTAGTCCGGGCAACAGCGGCGTCGTCGTCTCCTTCTTGAAGGTGTTGCTTGGTACGCGACACTTCGGAGTGCTGGGAGCGTGGTGGTACTTCTCTGGAGGGTGCAGCGGTCGCCGGTCGTCTTCGTTCGTTGATCTACCGTTGTTGGCATTAGTTTCTCTTTCTTTCTTCTCTGTTTTTTCTTTGGTCTTGTTTGTGCTGCGGCCCCAGCACCTATCGTTGGATGTATCGGTGGTTGCTTTGTAATACAAAGCGGGGGGAAACCCTTTTTCGTAATAGTAAGATTTATAGATACTGGGATGCATCAACGCAATTTTACAGCCTTAATCTATAATCTGGTTGATGATTGTTACATAGATAAACTCCTGATTCTTCCATACAACAAAACAGTTCGTCAGTTGTTTTACTCGTGTATTCTCACATAATATTTTTTTGCTGGGTTACAAAAATAATGCATAACATGTTGATCACAATACCGTGCCAGCTTGTTAGAGATGGCAAAGCTGTTCTATGCAGGGTACGCCTCCGAGCTAGCCGCTGCCTACTATATCTAATGTTCTGTTGCATCCGGTGCGACCTCAAAGAATACCTTCTTCTACCTGGGCATTGAGCCCCTCAGGGACGACGAGGTGCAGCGCCTGGGGTGGAAGCAGTTCAACTACACGATGATGAAGTGAGTGAAGGGGTTAAGACGGTTGCGTTGTGCGTGCGCTTTCTTGCTGGTGAGTGTCGCCTTTGTGACTAGGTGTTCTTTGCTGTCTATGCCCTCTGTAGTTTAAGGTGTTTGTTCTTTTAGCAGCCATTAAAATACTGCAATGTAAATGAATGTCTTCTCTATGTCTGCATCATGCACTAGAAGTATAGAACTAATGGCAGTGTTTTGTCTATACAATATATTAGTATATTATACATGTTTTTGATTCTAAGTGTATTATAAATTAGTATAGACTATCTATCATCTTTTCATTCAGTTTTTGCAGAGAAGTTCAGTTGCCTTACGATGGCTTTACCAACAGTTCTTTTTGTGCAGTTGACACAATGGTATGATGTAGCATGTTGGCGTATAGTTTTATCCACCATTTATAGGGAATACGTATTAGGTTCCCTTGCTGCGAATGTTAAAAAACTTAAATGCAGTGAATGATTGTGTTTTTAGATGGAAAACGTCATTTCCAGTAATAGTTGGACAACCTGAAAAGAATTGCTCGAGTAACATGTTTCCAAGCAGCATACTGCGCATAATCTTTCAAATTATAGGCAAGGTTATACAAGAAACACTGGCCTAGGAGTTAGTGTAGTACTTTGTTCATCATTCCATAATTTCTTTGCACCAAGACGTGGATCCTAATGGCTTACTAACATCCTAATTTTCCATCATGGTGGTTTGAGTTTGTTGCCTGCGCTTATTACTAGGAAATGAATCTCTCAGCCTGGTTCTAACAAACTTAACTGAACTTCTGTACACGAGATAAATAAATACACTATATTAAGATGTTAAGAGTCCTTATACTGATATTTTATTTAGTTATTTTTATTCAAGGATACATTAATTAAGCTTCAAAGTTAATTGTCATTTTTAGTAAATTGGTGTGTGGTAGCATTCTTTAGGTAGTTGTTAATTTACAACACTCTGCACATGTATTGACCGTGCGTCCGTTCTGCTTCCTTCTTTTTTCTTTCTTTCTGATTCTAGAATCGAATTCGTCCTTGGCGTGGCCCGTTGAAATTTCTCCAGTCTGTTTCCTTGCAAGAATCAGCACAGGCAAGGTAACAATTCAATTCGTTGGGTGTTTTTCTTGCGATTCCCCTTCCGGGCCGTATGATTCTTGGCAGGGGAAGAAGCTATTTGGGTTGAATCAGACGAGGTGCAGGAGCAGATTGGGAAGGGCTCCTTTGGCTCTGCGCTTCTGGTGAGGCACAAGGTTGAGAGGAAGAGGTTGATGCAATTCCATTGCAATTCCACCCTTGCTTGCTCTCCACATTCCCTGGACTATCTCTCAATCTCAAGTATGCCTTGTTGCAGGTATGTCTTGAAGAAGATCCGGCTTGCCCGTCAGACCGTCAGGTGACGGCGATCCGCGCACCAAGATGTCTTTTTCATTCCCTATTTTGTGCCATGTCACATGTCAACATTCAACTTAGATGCATGGTTTCTTTGACCTTTGGATGAAATTCGGCATTTTGTTCATGCAGATGGAGCTCATCGTAAAAGTAAGTGTTGAGTATGTATTTTATACTGCATGTATATTAGAGTTATGGCCCACCTCCTATTCTTGTATAGATGTATAATTAAGGTAGAAGCCTTCCCTTATATTATATATGCGTGCACCAGCACCCCAATCAATACATCGCATTGCAAATCATCTGTTAATATGGTATCAGCCTTTTCGATCTAACCCTAGGGTCCGCCGCCGCGCCTCCCCGCGCTGCCGCCGCTGCACCCCACCACCGCACCCGCGCCGCCGCGCCCCTACTACCCCGCGCAGCCGCCGCCCGTGCGTAGCTTCCGCCCCGCTGGCCAGCCGCTGTCGCCGCCTTTTGTTTTCCTCTACGCTGCCGTTGCTTTTTTCCTCTAAAGCTGCCGCGGCTTTGCTAGCCAGCCGCCGCGTTGACTTTTCTTCACGTAGCTAGCCAGCACGTCCGCCTCGCTTGCTTCTTGTCACGCCCGCGTAGCCGCCTCGCTTGCCCGCCGTCGCGATCTTCCACCCGCGCCGCAGCTTCCTTTAGCCGCCGCGCCGCAGCTTCCATCAGCCGCCGCGCCCGACGCCGCTGCCACCTCCTCCACTGCCTTGCTACGTTTCTACACGCATGTCTCGAAGCCGCTGCTGCCCGTGCGTCCCGCGCTGCTGCAGCCGCTCCGCGCCTTTTTCTATCGCGCGCCGCAACTTCCCCATCGCCACGCAGCGCCTTCCCGCGCACCACCGCCGCCGCCGCGCAGCGCATCCCCGCGCGTGCCGCCGCGCCATGCCTTCCCACGCGCGTCATCACTGTCCTTCATAAACTCTTCGGACTACTTCACCATCTGCGGTGAAATTACTCCACCGACCGCGTTGATCCAATCGCGTCCTCCCGCACCCGCCGGATGTTACCCGTTGTCGCCATCATCGCCTCCCCCGCAGCACCCGCAAGGGGGAGGGGGCCGACGCAACCGGCATGGCGGAGGTCGCCACCGCCTGCCGCAGCAGCGGGCCCAGGACGCCGGGGGAGGGGGGGAGGGAGGGGGCGCCGCACTATCAGCAGGCTCTTCCCGCTGGCCACCAGGCGTTCATCGGCGCACCCTTCCAGCCGACTGGCGCCGGCTATGGCGCCCTTCTTGCGCCGCCGCGCCTTGGTGGTCATGGCCCGACCGTTCCGACGCCTCCCTACGGGGGCCTTCCGCCGCCGCCGGTACCTGCGCCATGGGACCCCACCCTCCTTGCCGCCCGGTACTCCGCGCCGTCGCTGAGTAGCTCTGTCGATGGAGGCGACTGGTACATGGACTCAGGTGCTACTGCGCACATGGCAGCTCATCCCGGTAACCTAACCTCCTCCACTCTCGTTCACACACCCACTCGTATCACTGTCGGCAACGGCTCCTCCTTACCTATTACTCATATCGGTAGCACTAGCTTTCCCTCCACTTCCACTCCCATCACTATGTCTAATGTTCTTGTTTAACCTGATTTAGTCACAAACCTAGTTCCCGTTCGTCGTCTTACTCGTGAAAACCCACTTACTGTTGAATTTGACGGTGTTGGCTTTTCTGTGAAAGACGCCCGTACTCGAATGGTCCTTCACCGATGTGACAGTCCTGATGAGCTCTACCCCGTGCATGCCAGCGCCTCCACATCCACACCCGTCGCCCTTGCCGCCGGCGTTGACCTTTGGCACGCTCGTTTGGGTCACCCCAACCACACTGTCTTACGTCAAATTCTTAGGAGTTTCTCTTTCTCATGTGATAAGCTTGACGAGCACTCTTGTGAGGCCTGTCGCTTAGGCAAGCACGTTCGTCTTCCCTTTAGTGCGTCTTCTTCAGTTTCCACTTTTCCGTTTCAATTACTTCATAGTGATGTTTGGACGTCTCCCGTTGTGAGTAACACGGGCTATCTATACTACTTGGTGGTCTTAGATGATTATTCTCATTATGTATGGACTTTTCCCCTTCGTCATAAATCCGATGCTTTCGCCACACTCACCGCCTTTTATTCCTATGTCACCACCCAGTTCGGTCGCCCCATACTCGCACTTCAAACTGATAACGGAAAAGAGTTTGACAACGTCGCTTTTTGCACACTTCTCACCTCTCACGGCACCACCTTCCGTCTGACTTGCCCCTACACTTCCCAGCAGAACGGCCGCGCCGAGCGCATTCTCCGTACCCTTAATGATTGCGTTCGCACGTTACTCTTTCACTCTAACGTGCCCGCTCGGTTTTGGCCTGATACCCTCGCTACCGCCACTCTCTTAGTTAACATTCGTCCATGTCGTCCTCGGTGGAACTACGCCCCTCACCACCTTCTCTTCGGCACACCATCGTCTTATGATGGTCTCCGCATCTTCGGGTGTCTCTGTTATCCTAGCACCGCATCCACCACGCCACACAAGCTCGCACCACGATCTGTCCCATGCGTCTTCCTTGGCTACCCTCCTAACACCAAAGGTTACCGGTGCTATGATCCTGTCACTCATCGTGTGTACACCTCGAGGCATGTGTACTTTGTTGAGACGGTGTTCCCTTTTTTTTAGGTTCCTCCGGCTTCGGCCCCTTCGGCACCGACCCCCGCGCCCCCTTCGTGGAGTGATGCGCGGTGGCAGCCCCCGGCGCCCCCCCGGCACAGGGCCCTCTGCCGCCACCACCTGGCTTCGTGACTCCCTCCCCCGGTGTCGAGTCCGAGCGGGCCCCGGGGTCCCCGTCTCCCTCCTACGAGGTTGAGCCCGGCACCCCGCCCGCCCACCCTGCGACGGGCTCGACGTCACCCTCACCCGTCGCCTCTTCCGCCGCCGCGGCCGCCACGGCCTCCGCTGCTGGGGCCCTCGCTGCCGCACCGGGTGCCCCTGCCGCCGCGGCACCCGCCGGCCCCGCTGCCCCACCACTTGGCGTGACTACCCGTGCCCGAGCAGGAGTGCTTCGTCCCAGCACGCGCTACTCCGCCGACGAGTATGTGTGCGTCACCTCGATGTCGACGCCATCACCCGTCCCCACCTCCGCTCGCGCTGCCCTTCGGGATCCCCACTGGCTAGCTGCGATGCAGGAGGAGTTCGACGCCTTACAGCGCAACCGCACGTGGCAACTTGTTCTGCGACCCCTCCGTGCCAACATCATATCTGGCAAGTGGGTGTTTCGTCAGAAGACTCGCTCGGACGGTTCTCTCAAGCGCTACAAGGCTCGATGGGTGGTTCGTGGTTTTCGGCAGCGCGCGGGCGTGGACTTCACCGACACCTTTGCCCCGGTTGTGAAACCGGGCACGATCCGCGCCGTCCTTTAGCTGGCCATCTCGCGCGCCTGGCCTGTGCATCAGTTGGATGTTTCCAACGTCTTCTTGCACGGTCATCTCGCCGAGAAAGTGTTCTGTGAGCAGCCTACTGGTTTCGTCGACGCCGAGCACCCTGACTTCGTGTGCTTACTCTCCCGCTCTCTGTACGGGTTGAAGCAGGCGCCTCGGGCTTGGTACCAGCGTATCGCAGCCTTCCTGCAGTCTCTAGGCTTTCGGTCCACTCGCTCCGATGCCTCACTCTTTGTCTATCATCAGGGAGTTGACACTGCATATTTGCTGCTCTACGTCGACGACATCATCCTCACGGCGTCCACCCCCGATCTCCTTCAGCGGCTGACTGCTCGTCTTCGTGACGAGTTCGCCCTCAAGGACTTGGGGCCCCTGCACTACTTTCTCGGCATCGAGGTGACCCGCTGGGCTGACGGTTTCTTTCTGCATCAGCAGAAGTATGCCCACGAGCTCCTTGAGCGTGCCAGTATGCTTAACTGCAAGCCAGCGCCCACCCCCGTCGACACGAAGGCGAAGGTCTTTTCTCTGGAGGGGTCTCTCGCGTCCGATGGAGCGTTTTATCGCTCTATTGTCGGTGCTTTACAGTACTTGACGCTGACTCGCCCCGACCTGCAGTACGCTGTTCAGCAGGTGTGCCTCCATATGCATGCCCCGCGTGACTCTCACTGGACTCTGGTGAAGCGTATTCTCCGTTACATACGCGGCACCATGTCCTTGGGACTCACCCTGATGGCCCGCGCCTCCACCGACCTCGTGGCCTACTCGGATGCTGACTGGGCTGGCTGCCCCGACACGCGACGCTCTACGTCAAGCTACTGCGTCTACCTTGGGCCCTCGTTGATCTCTTGGTCATCGAAGCGGCAGCCCACGGTCTCCCGCTCCAGTGCCGAGGCAGAGTATCGCGCCGTGGCCAACGCCGTGGCCGAGTGCTCTTGGATACGTCAGCTGCTCCAGGAGTTGCTTTGTGATGTTCACAAGGCCACTCTTGTCTACTGCGATAACGTCAGCGCGGTCTACCTCTCCGCCAACCCGGTGCACCATCGACGGACGAAGCATATTGAGCTCAATATTCACTTCGTGCGAGAGCAGGTTGCCCTTGGCCGTGTTCGGGTTCTCCACGTGCCGACGACGCAACAGTTTGCTGATGTGATGACTAAGGGATTGCCTACTCCCGTCTTCGAGGAGTTTAGGTCCAGTCTCTGTGTTTCTGGCGACGCTTCGACTGCAGGGGGGTGTTGAGTATGTATTTTATACTGCACGTGTATTGGAGTTGTGGCCCACCTCCTAGTCTTGTATAGTTGAGGTAGAGGCCTTCCCTTGTATTATATATGCGTGCACCAGCACCCCAATCAATACATCGCATTGCAAATCATCTATTAATAGTAAGGAGCCCTTACATCGTGGAATACAAAGATTCTTGGGTGGAGAAGGTGAGCATGGTCCTCCTCTCTTCTCTTATGATCTTATCTTGCAACGTTTCAATGTTCCTACTGAAAATTTCAAAAAGAAAAAAATGTTCTGACGGAAGGATTCATGTGACCGCCGACGTCTGAAATTCGTGTTTTTTGTTGTTGTCATCAGGGGTGCCATGTGTGCATCATGATTGGTTACTGTGGGGGAGCGGACACGTATGTGTGTAACTTGTGAAGTGAGCTCTGAACTGAATTTGGAACCTGTAACGAAATTGTGGCTCGCTGTTTTTCCGTGTGCATTTGCAGGCTAGAGGCCATTAAGAAGGCTAACGGCAACCATTTCTCGGAGGAGGTGCTCAACTACTTTGTAATATGTCTTGTTCAGTAGCCGCAAATTCCGCTTACTAAATTTTGCCCCGTTGCAATGCCAATTTTTCTGGATGCAGAAACTCTGTGTGTGGCATGTGCAGCTCCTGATGGCGCTTGATTACTTGCATGCCAATCATATCCTTCATCGAGATGTCAAGGTTGTTACATTTGTAATCTTTATCTGGTACTCACATTTCATTTCAGTTAAGCCTAGCCGGTTGCTCACCATGCATAGTACTTTTTTCAGTGTTCAAATATATTTCTTACAAAGGACCAAAATATACGGATCGGTAAGTACGCTCTAATAAAACTAGTTACTAGGAAAAATACTTGAAAGAATTGACGGCAATATCTTCTGTTTCCGAATATATATGTTGTCTGAAACAGGTGATTTTGGGTTGGCTAAAGTGTTTACTTCTGATGATTTAGCTTCGTCGGTAAGTTGTTCTTGCTCAATCCATAGGCACGTGTTTCTTTCTAATATATAAGTTGCTTATATAATTTGATATATTGTGTTTGTTCTGAAGGTTGTAGGAACTCCCAGTTACATGTGCCCTGAACTTCTTCCTGACATTCCATATGGCTCCAAGTCCGACGTATGGTCGTTAGGCAAGTATTCCTGTCTAATATTCAGTCACATGTCTTGCTCTGAATGTCGCATTGTTCTCTTGTCTAAACATCAGCAATTTTCAGGATGCTGCATCGATGAGATGACTGCGCTGAAGCATGCATTCAAAGCATTTGTAAGTTGATATGCTCTTTAAGCATTTGGTATTATGTTTTGCCAAAAGTTGCATTTAAGATGATGTTTTTCCCTAACAGGATATGCAGACACTGATAAACAAGATTAACAAGTCTGTTGTCGCCCCTCTACCGACTATATATTCTGGCGCATTGTAAGAACTTGTAACAGATTAACTTGTAGGAAGTTCTTGTGAGCTATTCATGGCATCTGAAAATTATTTTTATAATATGTTTAATTTCTGTCATGCGGTAGGGGACTCATCAAAAGCATCCTGCGCAGAAATCTAGATCACAGACCGTGTACGAGTCATTTTCCTAGAGAATATTTATTTTATTTTAATGACTATAATCTTGTTTCTGCACTCATTTGCGCATCTCATCGCCTCATACTGATTATGTTTTCCAGGCTGTAGATCTGCTAAACCATCCGCATCTTCAGCCCTATGTATCGGAAATCCAATCGAAATCAAGTCCGGCTCAAACGGATCAGGCCCCCGCGTTGCCCCCCGCTCGGGCGACTTGGGTGGCTCTCCAACCCTAGCCGCCGTCGGGGCCTTGCCCATCTTTCTCCCCTCCTCCCGCTGCCGCTGGAGGACGCCGCCGGCTTGCGCCCGGAGGCCGACGGCGGTGGCGGGGGCTCTTCCTCCCTCCCGCATCTCAGGGGTGGCGGGGCCCCAACATGCGTGGAGGTGCAGCCGATCTAGAAGCGACGGCGTTGGATTCGACGGCGGCGGCGGTCGGCCCTGCCTCGGACCACGGGCGGCTGCTGCGGTGGCAGGCCTGGATCGGGCGGCGGCGCGATGCGGTCTTCGGCGGCATGTCAATTGGCTTTACATTGGCGGCGGCATCGAGGGCCTGGTGGACTGCTTGGCGACACCCATGGCAGATCTGTTCTGGCCGGTGTAGCAAGTGATGGTGGCCATCTTCTTCGTCGGCGGTGGCCAGCCAGAAGCTTGGTGATCGGATTTCGAGATCCATTATCTAGTCCCGGCTGCGAGTTGGGGAGACATGGTTGCCAGTGAAAACCGAGCCGACGGCAGGCGATGGCGGCGTTCTACGTTGTTACCTTGATGAAGGCATCGCCGTGTAACTACTGTCGACCCACTCGTGCTGCTCCGGAGGAAACCCTAGGATCTGGTGTTTCAGATCGGACGATGGCGGCACTACGGTGTCGTTTCTCTCTTGGGAGCATTGTTTGTGGAGCAGCGTTGGAAGTCAGAGGCGGGAGGTGGAGCGGCTTCGTCTTGCATGGAGTTTCGATGGAGATGTCAAGTCATGCCTGACCGACAGGTGCTACGCTTTGTCATGCCTGGTCGGCAGGTGCTACGCACGACAGATCTTCCAAGGACTTCAAGCTGTGTCGGCTGGTGGTACTTAACAGCATGGCGCTGAGGTGTATCAGTGGCGACCGCTGTTTGCGCGCAGGGAGGGGGTGCCATTGGGCGCCGTGATGGCGTCGACGATAGCTAGACCGAGCAAGGTTGATGCATCAGTACAGTTCTGAAAATGGAGCGGTGGCAATTGGCGGCGGCGGCTTTTGAGAGCACGCCGGATCAGTGTGTGCCCCAGCCCCGGCAAGTGGCTAGGTTGGGGTCTCGTGTCTTAGATGTTAGGCTTGGCTGCGATGTCTGTTTAGTATTAGGCCCAGCCTATCTGCGCCCCTTCATCAACTGAATAGGTGTAGCGACAGTTTGTTGCTTAGATGGCGGCTTTAGTCTTACTGTTGTATCACTTTGTAAGGTCTTGTGAAAATAATTAATAAAATGGCCGTATGCATCGTCCAGATGCAGAGGCCAGGGGTCATCCTCCTTCTCTAAAATAAAAAATACTTCCTAACAGACATGAAAAAACAAGACTGTGTTCTGATGATGAAGACAATTGCAAACCCCGATATATTAAGAGTCATTCATTTAAAGTACAGAGGATTGTGGAACTTTGCAATGCCACTGCTAACCATGGCCCTCCTCAGTCTACCAGAACAGCAAAAGATTGTTCAAAACTGCTTCATCAAGAGATGGGTCAGTTACCGGTCCAGGTCACCAAGGAAGTTGTCAAAGAAGCGATGCGGGATAAACATTCAAAAGAAACAGGATCACCGGGACCTACTCCACGAAGGGCGTCCTCGACTCCTAGGAGACGGCTAGAACCTGCAAAAACATTTCATGCTAGAACAGCTCACAAAGAGGAGGTACGTACTATCTGGCCATACAAAAGGTTAAACTCTTGTACACAGTAAAAAATAATTGAACACGCGGGAGAGCTGTGTATCAACTTGCAGGTTCGCGTTATGTGTAGTACATGTGTGACGTATTGTGTGTACTTTGATCAAATATTATGCATTAACCTTTTGTTGTTTTGACACTAGCAGCCTCCGCCGTCAAGGTCTTCAGTGGACTAGACGATACAAGCTACACGACGAGCATCACTGTCCCCACACATGTTCAAAGCAGCTGAGAAGAGGCGAATCGCCAACATTCTCACCAGATTGAAGTCTCCTGATGTTTCAGTTAACGCACCTTGAATCGACAGAATTGCTGAATTCCCACTGGCATCATCTGAAGATCCATTGCATCCCATCATGAAGCTCTTGCCACCATCTATCACTGACAAATCAATCACCAAGGACAAATGCACTTTCCAAGTGCTCAGGGGGGACAGCGAAAGCCACACCAACACTCGTGATTTGAACCTGCTCAGTATCGACAATAATCAACTCGGAAGTTCATCCAATTGGAGGCAGAAGAGGTTCGACACGACGTCCTACCAGCAGCGAGCTGAGGCTCTAGAGGACTTGCTTGAGTTCAGTGCCCAGTTGCTCCAACAAGAGAGAGAGATTTCAGGAGCTCGCCCCCCCCCCCTTGTGGATCAGTAATTCAATTTTCTAACATGAAATGGTCCTCTGAGTACAACTCCGAAACCATGTTGACATTTTGAGAAAGGAACAATTCTTGGATGTACTTCAATACTATAAGTTATCTTAAGATTTTGCTGATATCTGAATAAAGTTGTAATTGTTGTTCTTGTTTTTGTATTTCTGCATTGATAAGATTGTTTCAGTGTAGGCCCTTCTGCCTTGAAAGATCACATGGATATGCAGCCGACACTTCTTCTCCAAAATAATAAGGGAAAAACGAGCTTTTAACAGGTAAGACTATAAGTCGTACGTTATATTTTGCTATTCTTGCTTGCTTGAGTATATAGCATGTTTAGTGATGAATAAGCTTGTGGTGAGCTGTATTCTGAATTATCCGATATACATGTAGGCTCCCAAGTTTATTCAAAGTGTTGTTCTATAAGATGATAGGCGCCCAAGAAGATTAATGCCATTGACTTGTCATGATCACAAGGGCTTTAATCAATTGAAGTGGTGTTTTATCCGTAATCTGATTCTCTTTCAAGCCAAAAGTAAACTGTGAGAGCCGGCGAAACATAGAAAAAACTATATTTATAGAACAACATAATTTCCTCATTTTACGCAGATATCTTATTCACTAAAAAATCGTAAACTCAACACACATCAACAACGTACAGCTCTGTATGTAGATTCACTCATTTTGGACATATTTTAGAGTGTAAATTCACTCATTTTGCTCCGTATATAGTCACTTGTTGAAATCTCTAAAAAGACACAAATATTTAGGAACGAAGGGAGTATGTCTTAGAGCATCCACATGATGACATCAAGAACCTAAGGGGTGAGAGGAACAGGGAGACAACAAGTCTGATTTCATGTTAACAAAAACTGACACAACATTTGATGTGATGTGGGTCAAAAGATACACATTAGACATAACTAATATTGAGCCACTAGAATATGTATGTGTTGGGGATCGTTGCAGAAATTTAAAATTTTCTATGCATCACCAAGATCAATCTATGAAGAAACTAGCAACGAGAGAGAGAGGGGGGGGGGAGTG
Source organism: Triticum urartu (assembly GCF_003073215.2). Lineage (NCBI taxonomy): Eukaryota > Viridiplantae > Streptophyta > Magnoliopsida > Poales > Poaceae > Triticum > Triticum urartu. The sequence goes on from NC_053024.1 coordinate 87,618,884, forward strand.
CATCTTCATACCCTTGAAGATCGCGACACGGAAGCGTTACAAGAACGCGGATGAGGGAGTCGTACTCGTGGCGATTCAGATCACGGTTGATTCTGATCCAAGCACCGAACAACGGCGCCTCCGTGTTCAACACACGTGCAGCCCGATGACGTCTCCCACGCCTTGATCCAGCAAGGAGAGAGGGAGAGGTTGGGGAAGACTCCGTCCAGCAGCAGCACGACGGCGTGGTGGTGTTGGAGCAGCGTGGTACTCCGGCAGGGCTTCGCCAAGCGTCGCGAGAGGAGGAGGAGGTGTTGGGGAGGGGAAGGGCTGCGCCTAGGATGTGGTATTGCTGCCCTCCCACCTCCCCTCTATTTATAGGGGCAAGGGAGAGGGGGGGCGGCCCCCTCTAGATGGATCTAGAGGGGGGCGGCGGCCAAGGGGGGAGGCTTGCCCCTAAGCCAAGGGGGCGCCCCCTTTAGGATTCCCCCAAACCCTAGGCGCATGGGCCCTAGGGGGTTTGGCGCCAAGCCCACCTAGGGGCTGGTCCCCCCTCCATATTCAGCCCATAGGGCCCTCCGGGGCAGGTGGACCCTCCCGGTGGACCCCCGGAACCCTTTCGATGGTCCCGGTACAATACCGATAAACCCCCGAACACTTCCGACGACCGAATAAGGACTTCCCATATATAAATCATTGTCTCCGGACCATTCCGGAACTCCTCGTTACGTCCAGGATCTCATCCGGGACTCCGAACAACATTCGGTAACCACGCACAAACTTTTCCTATAACCCTAGTGTCATCGAACCTTAAGTGTGTAGACCCTACGGGTTTGGGAATCATGCAGACATGACCGAGACATCTCTCCAGCCAATAACCAACAACGGGATCTGGATACCCATGTTGGCTCCCACATGTTCCACGATGATCTCATCGGATGAACCACGATGTCGAGGATTCAATCAATCCTGTATACAATTCCCTTTGTCTACCGCTATAGCACTTGCCCGAGATTCGTCGGTATACCGATACCTTGTTCAATCTCGTTACGGCAAGTCTCTTTACTCGTTCCGTAACACATCATCCCGTGACCAACCCCTTAGTCACATTGAGATAATTACAATGATGTCTTACCGAGTGGGCCCAGAGATACATCTCTGTCATACGGAGTGACAAATCCCAGTCTCGATTCGTGCCAACCCAACAGATACTTTCGGAGATACCCGTAGTGCACCTTTATAGCCACCCAGTTACGTTGTGACGTTTGGCACACCCAAAGTATTCCTACGGTATCTGGGAGTTGTACAATCTCATGGTCTAAGGAAAAGATACTTGACATTAAAAAAGCTTTAGTAGACAAACTACACGATCTTGTGCTATGCTTAGGATTGTGTCTTGTCCATCACATCATTCTCCTAATGATGTGTTCCCGTTATCAATGACATCCAATGTCCATGGTCAGGAAAATGTAAACATCTATTGATCAACGAGCTAGTCAACTAGAGGCTCACTAGGGACATGTTGTGGTCTATGTATTCACACATGTATTACGATTTCCGGATAACACAATTATAGCATGAACAATAGACGATTATCATGAATAAGGAAATATAATAATAACCATTTTATTATTGCCTCTAAGGCATATTTCCAATAGTATGTTCCCATTGCAACACATGGGCAATTAGCTAAATTTGAGGGGACCAGCTGCGGCTTGATCACCTTTTTCCCTTCTCTATCCTATTCTTTCACTGATCAGGCGTGTATGTGGACGTTTGAGGAGGATTGGAGGGGACTGGATGTAAATGCTATAACATTATTGTGTTTGATAATATGTGTTAGCCGATTGTCAAAAAAATATGTATGTTAGCTAAGAGGGTACTGTTCTCGGTTATTTCTTAGCTATGTGAATTGTATCTTAGTTTTTTAAAGCCCGTGGCAACGCACGGGCACTCTACTAGAAAGTACTAATGATGTATCTACCTCTTCCAAGATAGGTAGGAGTAGCATGTTCTAGAAGATGTGTTTTGCTACCGTAGTTTCTAAATGGGGTTTCAAGTGCCTAAATTTAATTGTAATAGTTTGCCAGCCAATTGCACATTGCAATTAAGTTTCTTGTTGTAGCATCTTGGAACATTCGTTTAAAGGGAACACAATCATCCATGTGTTAATTTTAATTAATGGATAATAGCAATATTCATGCTTTCACGAGACACTCGATCTTAAGCATAAATTAAAAAGAGCATTCAAGTGTTTTTATCATTTGTAATGCAGAGCACAATAAAGAGGTCAATGTTTGGGTACCACCTTTATTTTGTTCATCAGGATATGATAATCTTTATGTGTATAAGGTAGAATTAATTTCTTTTATTGAAATACATTGCATGTGAAGTAGATTAAAATTATTTTTTCATTTGTTATTGGCTATCTTTTATATCTAAATAAAATTCGACATGCAACTAATACAAAATTTAAAAAGCCCGTGGCAACACACGGGCAGTCTACTAATATCACTAATATAACAATAGTTTAATTGTAAATATTACATCTGAGATAGCAGGATGTGCAACAAGTTTCTGAAATTCATTGATTCCAAATTCAACGATGCTAGAGTCATAGCCGGCAAATATCGTCCTACACATAGTTCCCCTTGAGCTTATAACCCAACAAAATATGAGCGTAAATGGTCTGCCCTCGGTTCTCTGGTACATCACGGCAGCGCATCTAGGCTATACAACGTGATGATTATCAAGTTGCAACAATGAGCGGTGATGGAGTGGCGGAAAGTAGACCGTAAGGGGATATGAGTGGGCCAGGTGTGTTAGACAGTTAGAGTCATACGTGGCGGCAGTCTGGACTCCCAGAAACCTCTTCCTCCCCTCTCCCCCTCTAGTTTGCCTGCGGCTTGCAGAAAAACGAACAGCCGGACGCGTCAACGGACCGATGCGGGACTGCATTGCATGAAAAATCCGTCCAGACAACTTAGTCCGGATGGTTGCCGAAGGTTTGAGGGTCTTGAAATTTTGATGTAATTTTTATTATGTTTGAGATGTTTATACTTTGAACTTTGATAATAGTTCTGGAATAATTTTTCGCAACAAAAGAAGACATTGTCAGAGGTTAAATTTGTTGCTAAAAATGCAAAAATGTTGTTGGCGAGGAATGTGAGGTATTAAAATTCACCACTCAACTGTTATTAATAAAATGTTTGTTGGGCATAAAATGTTTGTTTTATCAATTGACGTGGAAACGATGGGGTAATGAGCCATACTCTTTGGGCTTGGGGACGTGTGATGTTAGATAAGAAAACCAAGAATGTTGTATGGGACCATGGTTCACCCGAACCTACGCTCCACGCCATTGATCTTCGGACAACATTTTTCGAGATATGTGCATGGCGGAAACAGTTTACGCAAGATGGCAAACAGATATGCATGGCGTCAATAGTTTAGTGAAGATTAGAAGCCCTACATTGATAAAATAAGCCTACTTGATGCTTACATCATAGGTAGTAAAAAAATATTATTACATGTATACAAGCACTGTTCATCATTGTTTATTGCATCGTTTTGTGCATCAACTCTCTCCCCAAGATATGCATTGAGTAGGCTTAAGGAATCACGCACAACTGATTCACAACAAGGGCATCTCATTTTGATCTGGACATTTTTAAAACACATCGACTTGTCACAAGTTTTGAATATAATTGTTTGTAGTCGTTGGTATATTTACAACTCCCGTCTCTTAAATACTGTGCTACATGATATGTCACGTTTAACCTTTTCTCTTTTTTTGTCTTTTCCCTATATATAGGTTGATGTCCTGCTAATCATGCAGGCAAAACCAAACAAAAAACTGTTAGAAAATTAGCGTTTGCGACATTGACATCAGTACAGATTCTCACAAACATCAATGAATATGTTGTATAATTTGTACATAAGTTTTACTATGAAACGAGTTTGTAAACGTTCTTTTGGCCTAATATTTTTTTAATAGTCCAAGTGAATTCCTCTTTTTCTTATATATACAAGTTATGCTCATAGAGACGTGTGCAAAAAGTGCTACAGCACTTAGAGACATGTGCTAGCCCATGAAAAAGAATTACTTCCCACGCAAGCGTAGGGGGTCCTTATAAGCACCAGGTTTAACCGTGACTTTGACTAATTAGGACTTAACGTGGAATTTTGAATTTAAAACAGGATACAGATCCACAAGTGAGGGCTGATACATCTTACGGCATGGATCATAGGTTCGGGTGAACCATGGTCCTAAAAAAACCTCTCTAAGAAAACTCAATCTGCACGTGGATGATCATGATTTTATCCACACTTAATTTTAATATTTCGAATGGATCCACATTTTTCTTTTCTTTTCTTTTTGCCAGAAGTGTCCACACTATTTGATCACCTGTATCGATTTAGAATTACGTGAAAATCATGACGTAAGTTTAAAAAATGATATAAATTTAGCAAGATAAAAGGGAAACACAGATATCCAAACCTGAAGCAAACCGAGACGTGGAGATGAAATTACAAAGAGCGTTGTGCTCTCTTTTTTTTCTGTCTAATAACACACTAACGTACGTGATTATTACATGACGATTCCATCAGCTAAGCTAGCTACAGAGAGGCGGGAGGAGAGGGGTAGGATTTCGCGCAGTCGGCAGCGGCGAAGGTGACGGTGCCCTTGTCCAGGTCGAAGCCCACCCGGAAGTTCTGCTGCGCGATGTTCCCGATGATCGCCACCGACCGATCGTCCGTCACCGGCGCCATCGCCAAGCACACGGTCCCCACCGGCAGCTCCGCGAACGCGTTCCGCGCCTGCAGCGTAATCGCGGCGCCGCCGCCAAACTCCAGCGTCACTTCCGGGAAATTCTTCTCCCAATCCTGCGTCGCACCGCCCACGCCCACGTCGTAGCACAGATCCAGCTGCTTCTGCGGCGACTGCTTGCGCGGGAGCTTGATGCTCTTGCTGAGCTCCTCCACGATCGGGTCCAGCAGCGCCTTGTCGAGGAACGTCAGTGACGTGCCAGAGTCGACGATGATGGGGTACGGCTTCGGCGGCGCGATGGTCGAGCTCCCGATCTTGACGGACGTGAGCAGGATGGTGTAGAAAGCGTCCACGGCGGAGGGGATCAGCGGCGTGGTCACCGCGCCCGGCTCCGTCACGGTGGCTCGGGCGCCGAAGTGGAGGATGGACGAGACGTTGACGTAGAAGGGCGCGAGGCAGTAGGCGAATCTCTGGCCGAGCGACGTCAAGGCGCCGATCTGGTTCACGAGGGAGCCGTTCCCGGCGCCGAGGCCGACGTAGCCGGCCAGCTGGAACGTGTTGCCGGTCGCTTTCGTGGCGCAGCCGAAGTTGACTCTGGACAGATGCAGCTGCGGACGCTCGCGGCATCCAAAACAGCCGCCGGGAGCGTCGTCAAAGTAGAAGGTCTCGGTGGAGAGGATGCCGGACGTGGTGGAGCCGTCGCCGTAGGAGTACTGGTACTGACAGAATTGGTTGGCGTCGCAGGACGTGCCGTAGATCGCCTGGCACGAGGGTAGCCGGCAGGCCACGAGGCCGTAGGTCGACGAGGAGGACAGGTCGAACACCGGCGCTGCTCCCCCGGCGGCTGGCCGAGGACCGGAGGTAGAGGTTCCGTTTCTGCATTTGAACCACACGAGGTTGCTGCCGGTGTCGACGAGGGCGAGCATCCGGGTGGGTGGCGTGCCGACTCTGACGTACATCAGGTACTCGTACGGAGTGGACACGATCTCGGCCACGCCGCCGCTAGGATCGCCGCCGGCGTACGAGCGCGCTGTGGAGCGCCGCACGGCGGCAAGCACGCGGTCGTGCAGGGTGAGCGACGGGTCGTGGAGCGGCGACTTGACAGAGTCCCGGTGGATGAACTCCACGCTAAACCCGCCGTCACCGACGTACGCCGCCGTGGACCCGCACAGCTGCGCTGTCAGGACGAGGACGACGAGCGAAATAGCGCGACCCGCCATCGTGCGCGCACTCTTCTTACTGTCAGTGTTGGTTAGCTCTGCCGATCGCTTGCTAATGGCCTTCTCTGCTTGGTGCGTATTAATAGGGGGTGGGGGAGTGGGGAGGCGAATGTGGCATGTAAGGATTTGGTATAAATTGCTGATTTCCCGCCGTGTGCGTAATGGTGATTTGGAGAGAGATTGGTGATTTTGAAGGCGGTAATCAAGTTCGTCGTAAAGGATGATTAGTGGTTACTTTGTTAATTAGCACGCGAATATTCCATTGGCAAGACAGGGCAGCTGATTGAGTACTTCGCCATAGAAATGGCATGACATTAAATCCTTTAGAACGGCAGCGATTAAACTGAATGCAAAGTTTCGCGTTTTCTTTTCTTTTTTATTGAAAGAAAGTTTTCTTTTCTTTTGTTCTCCCCACTTTCTCCTCTAACCTCATTAAATAATTCAAATTTCATACCTAGTCAGTCCAAAAGTGCTCACGGTCGATCGATCAAGCACACTGATCGGTATCGCTAAGAGCATCTCCAACGGCCGTATAAAAATTCCGCGCCTAATAAACGTTATAGCGCGCCACTGTAGCACTTTTAATGTGCCGGTACCAACTTTGCTTTGGCAGACGCCTAAAAACGCGCGCCCAAAAGGCAGACAGTGCAAATTGTGAAGCGCGCGCAATCCGACGCCAAAAATATGTGCGCGCGATAGCGTTTTTCATCGCGCGCCCAAAAACTTTTAGCGCTACAGCTTCTGCTGGAGCTGCCCGGCGCCCAAAAAACTAAACTTTTAGTGCGCGGAGTTCTTTTTGGGCGCCTGTTGGAGATGCTCTAATTCGGCCAAATAAAACCTTGCTGTGCAAGACTTATCCTAGCCGCTGCATCAACACCTTGCCACCTTGGTGATGGCAGGCGATGACGAGTTGGACTAAGGTATTTCCTACCTCAACGACGTCTAATCCGGCTCCAGTGAAGGACCTGTGAAAGTTTGTATCATCAAATTCGTTGGCTCTCTTCTGATCTCACTAGTTGGTGTTTTTTTTTCAATGAGAGCAATTGGTTGCCCTTTGGTGCGACAACTTCGATATCTATTTATATGTTGTACCATGTCATGGTCTAGTTTCTCCAATCCTCGGGATTGGTGGTGATGGATTCCAAACCTAAATTGCATGGGTTGATGCTCCAATTGATGCTTCTTTAGTGACTCCTACATCTCGTCTAAAGGGGCTTGTAACTATTGCGTCCTTAAAGCCTGGTGTGATGAAGGCGTTTGTAGGTGTAATTTCTTTATTGTTGTTTCAGTGTAATTTTCAAACTCCGACGGGGGGCATGCAATTGGATGAATAAGAAGTCTAGTATGTTTTGCAATGCAATTTTATTTTATACTGGTCAATCTACGTCTAGTTGTCTTCCATTGTATCAGCTATTGTTTTCCTAATAAATATAAGATATGATATGTGGTTTCGCAGTAGGGCATTTTTAGGATGAACTCCATAAAGCTTGTTTTCTTGAAAAAAATGAAAATGATATTTTTAAGTGTAAAAAAATTCTGGAAAAAAAAATCAAACATGTTCATATTGATGTGTTTTACATGTGTGTAAAGTCAGATGATGAAATACATTATGGTTGGAGCTACACACAAAAGAAAAAATCGTGATCATTTCAAAACCAATCTTCAAATTTCACAGACATGTACTACTATACATCAGTATGAACTTGTGTGTTCTTTAGATTTTCTGAAACTTAAAAATAAGGTTTAAAATTGTAAAATAAAGGGCTTCATGAAGCTCGTCCTCCATTTAGCACTTTCAGTAAACCCTAAACCCTAAAGACCACGGATAGGTCGCCTCTTACACCATAGGATTGGGCCGCTTATTTTCGAAATTTCACATATTTCAGTGGGGTCCAAAATATTTTTAACACCGAAATTTTGATGCATTTTAAAACTTATTTCAAAATAAATTTAAATTAGATCAGGATTCATTAAAAATAAGTGAAATTTGAGATCTTAAAATCTGAAATAATTTTCGGAATATGTGAAATTTCCGAAATTTCGTATATTTCAGTGAGGTCCGAAATTATTTTGTTTCGGAAATTAAAAACCTTGTGCATGGCAAAACATTAGACGTGGGAGTTATTAGTTATTCGATAGTCCTAGTTATTACATGGTGATATTAGCTATATCTACTCATGGTGATTAGCTATATCTACTCATGGTGATTAGAGGCGGGAGGAGAGGGGTAGGATTTCGCGCAGTCGGCAGCGGCGAAGGTGATGGCGCCCTTGTCCAGGTCGAAGCCAACCCAGAAGTTCTGCTGCGCGATGTTCCCGATGACCGCCACATTGTCCGTCGCCGCCGACATGGCCAAGCACACGGTCCCCGGCTGCGGCTGTATGAACGCGTTCTTCGCCTTCAGGGTAATCACGGCGCCGCCGCCAAACCCCAGCGTCACTTCCGGGAAAAGCTTCTCCAGCACCCAGTCCTGAATCGTCCCGCCCACGTCGTAGCACAGGTCCAGCAGCTTCTCTGGCGACTGCTTCAGCGGGAGCTTGATGCTCTTGGTGAGCTCCCCCATGATCGGGTCCAGCAGCGCCTTGTCGAGGAACGTCAGTGGCGTACCGGAGTCGACGATGACGGGGGACCACTTCGAGGGTACGATGGTCGAGTTCCCGATCTTGACGGACGTGAGCAGGATGGTGTAGTAAGCGTCCACGGCCGAGGGGATCAGCGGCGTGGTCACCGCGCCAGGCTCCGTCACGGCGGCGCGAGCGCCGAAGTTGATGATGGAGGAGGCGTTGACGGAGAAGGGCGCGAGGCAGTACGAGAACCTCCGGCCGAGCGATGTCGCGGCGCCGATCTGGTTGACGAGGGAGATGCTCCCGGCGCCCAAGCCGACATTGCCGGCCAAGAGGAACGGGTTGCCGCCGTTCGTGTTTGTGTTGCAGCCGAAGTTGACTCTGGTCAGTTGCAGCTGCGGACGTTCGCGGCATCCAACACAGCCGCCGGGAGCGTCGTCGAAGATGAAGGTCTCTGTGGAGAGGATGCCGTCCGTCGTGGAGCCGTCGCCGTAGGAGAAGTGGTACTGGCAGATGGAGTTGGCGTCGCAGGAGGTGCCGCGGACCGCGTGGCATGAGGGCAGCCGGCAGGCCACGAGGCCGTAGGACGACGAGGAGGACGTGTCGAACACGTAGCTCACCGGCGCGGCCCCAGCGGCCGGCGGAGGACCGGAGGTCCCGTTGGTGCATTTGAACGACATGAGGTTGCTGCCGGTGCTGACGATGGCGAGCATCCGGGTGCGCGGCGTGCCGATGTTGACGTACATCAGGTACTCGTACGGACTGGACCTGATCTCGGCCACGCCGCCGGAAGGATCGCGGACGGTGTACGAGCGCGCCGTGGAACGCCGCACGGCGGCAAGCACGCGGTCGTGGGAGGTGAGCGACGGGTCGTGGAGTGGCGACTTGGGAGAGTCCCGGTGGATGAACTCCACACTAAACCCGCCGCCGACGTACGCCGTGCACCCGCACAGCTGCACCGTCAGGACGACGCCAAGGAGCAACAGTGCCCGCCATGTCGTACCCGCCATTGTGTCCTAACTCTTCTTCTCAGTGTTAGCTCTACACCCGATCGCTTGCTAATGGCCTCCTCTGCTGCTGTTGCAGTATTAATAGGGGCATGGGGAGACGAATGTGGTAAGAAAGAATTGCTAATTTCCTGCAATAATTTGATTGGAGAGAGATTAGAGATTTGAAGGCGGTAATTAGGTTCGTGCTTAAAGCTTTTATGTGATCACTTGTTAATTAGGGCATATCCAGCCGTTGGCCCCAGGGGGCGTCTAAAAGCGCCGCCTGGGGGTGAGCCGGCGCAAAAATGGCCCTGGGGCGAGTCGGTCCCCAGCCATCGGCCCCCAGGCGCGTACTAAAAAAAAGGACCGTTCGACGAAGTTATGATAAAAACTAGTTAAATTTCGGTCAAACATGACAAATTTTGATGAAATTCGCGCATTTTCATTACATTAACCTAATCTAAAAAAGAAAGGGGTTGAAGTCGTCGCCGCCGTCGCCGCCATCGTCGTCGTCGGCCTTCTCTTCCTTGACGCGGGCGCCCCTGCTGGACCCCTGCCCGGCGTCGCCATGGCGGACTGGCGGCGGTGCGTCGTCGTCGTCGTCACTGTCGCATAAGACGACGACCCCGTCTTCATCGCGGCCGCGTCGGCGCTCCTCGAAGCGGCGCAGGGCGGCGCGCTGGCGCTCCTTCTCCTTCTCCCGGCGCGCCTTCTCCATCGCAATGGAGTCCTAGCGCGCCCATTCTAGGACCGCGTCGTCGTCGTCGAACTCCACCTTCACTGGCGCCAGCCCCGGCTCCGTCTTCACCGGCGCCAGCCCCGGCTCCATCTTCGGCTTGACGAAGCGTGGAGGAGCCGACGAGGAGGAGGCGCGACGGCCGCCCTCGTTGATGACGATGCCGACGCTGCGAGTGCGCCAGCCGATTGGCGTCTTCGCCGCGGGCTCGGCCTTGACGCCGAGAAGCGCCCGAGAACCGGAGGAGTGGGAAGATGAGCGAGAGGAGGAGGACGAGGAGGAGGCGAACCTCCTTGGCTCCCATGCGCGTCGGTGTTGCGACGGGGCGGCCCTCGTCGCAGGATAGGTCAACGGCGGGTTGTTGCCACCGTCGAGGTGCGCCAGCACGCCATCCAGCGTGCGGCCCGGGACGCCCCACCACAGGTGGCGCCCCTCGCTTTTCTTCACGCCGCCGACCACCGGCGCACCGTTGGTGGAGGCCAGGCGCTGCTGCTGGCGGCGCTGGAAGTACGCCGCCCAAGCCGCGTGATTGCCGCCGGCGTACTGGGGGAGGGAGCGCTCGTCGTCGGTCAGGGAGGCGCGCGCGACCTCGACCTCCTCGGCGAAGTATCTGGGCTTCGCCACGGCGTCGGGTAACGGGGGAACGGGCACTCCCCCGTTGCTGAGCCGCCACCCCGTCGGCCCGGCGCACATGTCCGACGGCGCCGGGATGTTCGCCTGGAACAGGAGCCAGGACTCCTGTTCGCGGAGCGAATGGCGGCCGAAGCCGTTCGCCGCCGCCTCGTCTCCGGGGAAGCGCTCTGCCATGGCGACGGCTCGGCGGTGGTAGAGAGGGAGAGAGAGGGGATGCTGGTGGCGCTCGGGAGAGGAAGATGGAGACAGAGAGAGAGAGGGGCTAGGCGGCCGCGAGGGGGGCGAGTCTGGTGTGGGCACCGGCGAGAACCGCCGGCTTTTATAGCCGCTCCGCGCCCGTGTGTACGCGTGCGAGGGAGGGGAGGCGTCGGCGCGCCGTCCCGTGACGCGCCGCCCGTGAGGAATCAATGGCAAGGCTGACCGGCGGCAGCCTTGCCATTGATTCCCCGCGGGAACCGGGGCAGTTGGGGGGAAGACGAGCCGCCGTGTCCCTGACGCGGCTGGCCCGCGGCTTTTTCGCGCTAAAACAGTTCGCCCTGGCGCCCCCGGGCGCCCCCCAGCGCGCCGGGTTCGGTCTGAGTCCGCCGGCACTGTTTTCGGCCCAGGCCGACGAAAATCGGGCTCCTGTGGGCGCGACTGGGCAGTTTTTTCTGCGCCGGCGCAAAAAAACACATCTGAGGAGGCCTTCCTGGGGTGCGGCTAAAGATGCCCTTAACTAGCATGCGAATATCCCAGTGGCAAGATAGACAGCTGATTGATTCTTTTCCTCCGCCGAAAAAATGGCAGAAACATTAAACCATTCAGAAAGGGAACCGTTAAACTGCATGATTTCTCCTATTCTTCTTTTTTATTATCTTGTCCTCACTTTCTCATCCGACCTTATTTAAAAATTCTCATGCGTCTTCCTAGTGAATATTTTTCGATTCTATCACTATAGAAAAAACATATTTTGCCTTGTGTTTCTCGGTACCTCAAGAGTGTTATATCGGCCACTCGGCTTATGGCCCTCTATGGAGTATGTCGACGTCGAGATGGTGTGTCTCGACGTACGACCACATACGCCGTGGCATGACCTGAAAACACTCAGCATATAGTCATACAACCCGAGTGTTATTGTGGCACGTGGCGAACAACCACGTGGCCTTCCTCATCGCGCTTGATGGTACAGTAACGGTGGTCTGTATAAGCCGAGTGCTGCCTAATAGAACTCACGGCCTATATAATACTTATTCTTAAATCCAAAAACATTAATCGGCAACAACCAGCCTAAAAAACACATCTGTCCCATGCATCCTCGCAACACCTAAAAAAAGAAGCTCTAATATGTGACATTGTAGCGCCATGCAGACACCAACACCGGAAACTTCCTGACATAAGTATGAATTATTAGCACATCATAAATTACACTGCCAAGAAAGCGTACTAAAACACTGTTTTATAAGAAAAACATATTCCCCATGTGCCAACCCAAATAATAAACATTTTTTTTGAAATCCCTACAACACCTACGGCACAACGAAGTGCACACAACCCTTCTAATACATACTACATCTGTAATAGCCAGCATTCCTGCAATTGTTATTCCATTATTTTTATGCTTGGAGTTGAGTTGTTTGGTTTCAGATTTGCTAGATAGAACTATTGAGAGCTGTGAGTACCAAATGTGTCAGCATGTTATTTTATGCTTTTCATTTGTATTTATTGTTTTGCCTCGATGCACTCTTCTCTGCTGAACTATTCATGAAACACTGATATAGAGGCACGAGCATCTTGCACAATTCCACAGATGACTCTAAGGAAAAAATAAATTAGCAAATGCTTAGTTGTTTTACATCAAGAATTATATTATACTTAATGGGCATGACAAGATATTGTTTATATTTACATCAACGTACATTAAGATATGCTGACAACTGAATCTTTAAGACTCATTGTTCTTTCTTTTGAAGTCCATGGTGCAACATGGGATGGGATCCATTAGTTTGGTACAAGATGCGGTGCATTGATCCATTTCCCAAAGGTTACCATGAAGCATGGGATCTCGTGCTCATTCAAAGATGATAATGTAGCTATCATATCGAGGAGAAGCCGAGTTAGCATGAAGTGAGGAATAGGGCAACAAAGTCTTTTTCTCCAAATGAAGAGGAGAAAAAACCACCTGACTATACAGAAGAAAGCTGAAAGAGTGCCCGTCGCTCACCCCGCATGGGCATGGTGTAAAGACTTATACTCATGGGAGTATTTAGAAACGGAGGGAGTAGTATTTATGTTTTGCTTTGCACAGTACAAAATGTAGGCAGTATTTGAATAGGTTTAGCAAGCAATTAGTTTTATCTTTCCCCGCAAAAAAAAGTTTTATCTTGCACCACGTGTATCGTCTTTATGCGATTACGCGAAGCAAAATAACACCTTTCCTCATCACCTAAATAAAACTAAAAAAATAAAATAAAAAAGTAGCTACAAAGAAGAGTCCGCCGGCCATGGATAGGAGGTAGCACAGTCTACACTGGCGAATGTGGCGGTGCGCCTGTCGAGGTCGAACCCGATGTGCATGTTCTGCTGGGCGACGCTCCCCAAGACCATGCCCTGATCTCCCTTGGTGACCTCCACCAATGCCATGCACATCGTCCCCTCCCGCAGCATCACGAACGTGTTCTCCGCCTTGAGCGTCACCACCCCGCCGCCTCGCAGGCCCAGCTTCACCTCCGGGACAATCTTCCCGAACGCCGTCTCCCCCACCCGGGACACGTCGTAGCAAATAGGTATACCCTTGTCCGGCGACTTCACCCGCCGGAGCTTGATGCTCCGAGTCAGCTCCTCCACCATCGGGTCCAGCAGCTCTTTCACAAGTAACGTCAGGGTCGTGCCAGAGTCCACCACAATGCGGGCCCGCCGCGGCAACGGCAAGCTCCTGACCCCGATCCTGACGGACTCGAGCGCGATGGTGAGGTATGCGTCCACGTCGGAGTGGAGCAGCGGCGTGGTTGCTGCGCCCGGCTCCGTCACGGCGGCGCGGGCGCCCAAGTTGAGGATCGAGGGGGTGTTCACGAAGGACGGCACGAGGCAGTAGGAGAACCTCCGGCCGATCGATGTGGCCGCACCGAGCTGGTTGGCGAGGGAGAAGTTCCCGTCGCCGAGCCCAACCAGGCCGTCCCCGGTGAAGGAGCCTTTCGTGGACGTGGAGCAGCCCAAGTTGAAACGGGCCACCTGCAGCTGCGGACGGTCGCGGCACCCGACGCAGCCGCCTGGGGCGTCGTCGAAGGTCAAGGTCTCCGTGGAGAGGACGCCGCTGGTCTCCGAGCCGTCGGAGTAGGAGTAGACGTACTTGCAGTTGGACTTTGCGTCGCAGGACACGCCGGTGCCGGTGAACGCGTGGCACGTGCCGGAATGGCAGTCCACGCGGCCGAACGTCGACGACTTGGACGGGTTGAACACCACCCTCGGCGGCGCTCGCCGGGCGGCTTCGGGATGATCGGCGGTGCCGTCGCTGCTGCATTTCACCCACAAGAGATCGCTGCCGGTGTCGGCGAAGGCGAGCATCCGTGTAGGTGGCAACCCGATGTTGATGTACATGAGGAAGTCGAACGGCGGGATGGAGATGACCTCAGCCACGCCGCCGCCAGGAGAGCCAGTGCCGGCGGTGGCGGCGTACGAGCGTGCGAGTGCCGCGGCGCGCCCCGTGGAACGCCGCGCGGCCGCGAGCATGCGGTCATGCGGGGTGAGCGATGGGTCGTGGAACGGCGACTTGACGGAGTGGTCACGGTGGATGAGCTCGACGCTAAACCCGTCGCCACGGCCGACGTACGCCGTGCACCCGCACAGCTGCGCCGCCAGGAGGACGACGCCGGCGAGCAGGACAGCATGAGATGCCACACCCGTCATTTCTGCCCGAAATCCCAAGGATTAGCTTCACTGATCGAGTCGCGGGTGCCGCTGGTGCTGCGTACGTACGTATAATTATAAACGATGATGGTGATGCATAGATGGTAATTAGTAAATGGGGAGCCGAGACGAATGGGGCAAGTCATGATTTCATATGAATTGTGATTGACTGCAAAATAGTGCACACTCATGCATGCATGGGCAATGAATGGTGATCGCACATTAATTTGATTGGAGAGGGGATCATGCGGTTTCGATATTGCTAAAATTATGATTAGTGATTTCTTGTCAGTTTTGTACTGACCGTAATCCAGATCGACTGGCAAGACAGGGAGGCGGTCGATTCTTTTCCAATGCCTGCATGAGCATGACCCATCCCACATGCACACATTAGGTTTCAGATGCATCTAGTATACTAGTAGATCATTTGTCTTGTCACAAATTGTTCAAAAAGTTGTGTCGCCCCAATCCGTTACGAAAATGTTGATCTTCCGGACATCCTCCAATCCTTCCCGACCAAGCCTTCCTCCTTTCCGATAAAATACCTTGGGTTGTCTTTGTCCGTAAAGAGTCTAAAGAGAATTCACTACCAATCGCTCGGGGACAAGGTGGCGTGTCACCTCACTCCTTGGGTGGGGAGGCATATTGCGTTTGGCGGATCATGCGGTCTTGGTCAAGTCGCTCCTCACATTGATTGTTATCTACTACATGACGGTGTTAAAGTTACCAGTCGACTAGGGATGTAAACCAGGTCCCGTTTAATCCTGTTTAAAGTCCACTTATGATATGATAGTTCAAAAAGGTTTTCTGTTTGTTTAAGGAAAATGAACTACTCAAGCTAGCAAAAACTAACTAGACAGGATTGCGGTTGCCATTTATTTGCCACCTACATCCCTACAGTCGAGGTCAAGAAGATCGATGCCCTCGGACGGGCTTTCCTTTGGGCAGGTTGCAATAAGGTCACAGGTTGAAAATGCAAGATAAATTGGGAACAAGTGTGCAAGTCCAGGCTGCATGGTGGTCTTGGAATCCTAAATCTCTACAAGTTTGCCATTGCTCACTTGTAGTTTTGTAGAAACGTAATATGGTTTCTATATAATTAGTGATTACTTGTCAGTTTTGTAGAAGCGTAATATGATTAGTGATTGCTTGCAGGGAGGTGGTATTCTTTTCCGGTGATTCAACGGTAACTCTTTGAGAAAAGGCCAGGAATAAACTCATGGACAACCTGCATATGACCCCCATCCCACATGCACACCTTAGGGTTTTTCTTTTACATAGTACAATCGAAATCGCTCACACACACGAGCATACACTCACATCTATAAGCGCACACACGTACACCCTATCTCTACGAGCATCTCTGAAAGAATGAACCGGCAAATCATCATGAGATTGACAAAGTCGTCACAGACGTCTTCGTAGTCGTCGGGACCGTCTTCTCCTATTGTAGGCACATCTCTGCAAGGTCTGGAATGAATACAAGAAAATGCGAGCACCAATGTCAAGCCTAGAAATTAAAATCTGATGGGCTGGGGATACCACTGCCCTCGCCACACATTAGATTTCAAGTGTATCTAGTATACTACTCCCTTCATTCACTATTGTAAAATGTTTTGAATATTTTAATATAAACTATATATACGAACTGAAATGAGTGAACAAATACACCAAAACGTGCGTACATACATTTGATTTCAGAGAAAACTTATACAACTTAGTGAATAGATGGAGTAGATCATTGATGGCGCGCATTGCCGGGTTACAACGCCTGCCTATATTTATAGTAGAAAGACTGAATTTTCAAATAGGCAGGCATGATAAAAACATAAAGCACTAATGGATAGTTGTGAATGGTCCTTTTTTTTCTTGGGTCTAACCGGCTTAGAGTTGGGTTCACATTGCAGTGTTGCAATACATGCTAAGTAATGATTGATCATTTGTGCTAGGTTTGATAATGGATATGGTTTGGTAATAATCGTATTGTATAAATCTACATGCACATATCCATGAGGTGTCATCTTAAAACAAGAAATTGATAGCCCTTATAAGCATAGTCCAAGAAATTGTTGCAAATAAATTAGAGCCTTTTGAATACGGAAGATATGGGAATTTGTGACAAAATAGCATGGCCGAAACCTAAGCATTGTTCTAAATCAGATTTCTAAGCCACTCTATATGTTTTCATTTATGGGCGGAGCCAAATACAGATACTTAAGCAGCAACCCCGTGCCTCATACGCAACTACCATTCATTCCCACGCCGGTTACTGAATGGTAACTAAGGGTGTCCCCATGGATGCGGCTAAGTCGGTCTTCGTTTAGCCCCCCCCCCCCCCCCCCCATTGAATGGTCTGAGAAGGAGGGAGATAAGCATTGTCACCACCGACCTCCACTTCGCACCTTCTCACCAATAATAAGAACCTTCCGTCCAAAGGAGGCATATGTTGGATGGTCGACTTCACTCAATATCAAGAAGATCACTAATATAAACATATAAAGAGGATACCAAATCATATTATCATACAATCGTAAGCCTACTAAGGTTCCTCCATATGCCCGAGAATTGGGGTAACTACTCGCACATCGCAGGATGAATCATGATAAATATGGTGGTAGCGTTAAAGTAATATGAGTGTGAATCCACACCGACTAATGTACTACAAAGAGATGGAGATGAAGTGGTGATGATGAAGCTGGATGGTGATGATGCCCCCTCAATGCGGTGATGTGGCGGCGGAGACCCTGAATCAACCCCCCTCTGGAATCCTTCAGAGGCTAGAGTTCTTCGTTCTGGATCTGTTTTCTGGTTCCGTGACATCTTTGATCTTCAATCCATCTGCACGGGGATGAAGTAGTTGACGAGGCGGAGGCGGCGGCAGGCGGTACGACCGCTGGTATGAGCACATGTGCTCGTACCATACGCCGTCTTTCGCTTTGGAGGATTTTGTATGAGCTTTTTCTTCTCTGATTTGTTTCACCCTTTTTATGGCGGTGTTTTATCACGTTAATTAACATGATTTTATCATCACAAATTGAGTTCTTTCCTTAATGTTCTAGATTATTCCCGTATATGATATCCCGGCGATTGCATACAAAAAGAAGTACACGAATGCAGTAAAGTCCAAAAAATCTTATACTATGGAACGAAATAAAATGTGTAAATCATCGCAAAAATTGGACTCATGACCACCACTGACGGGCCCAAACAAGTGCCACCACATGTAACAACTTAGTAGTGGTGGGCGTTTTCTGGCGCCCGCCACTGATTTGTATTTGTGCAAAAAAACCTTATCGAGCTATTTTTGTTTTATGGGTATATTTTTGTTTTCATTTTTTGTGGGGTTGAATTTAGTACTTAAGTACAGTCAGCTCAAACTATTGCCATTTTTTGAGTTAATTTATTATTTTTAAAGTATTAAATGAATGTCTAGCCAATAAAATGAGCAAACTGCTCTGTGATTAAAACACGATACACAGCTCAGGGTTATCTGCCTGCTGTGGAGATGGTGGAGTGAAAGGAACATGATTCGCCACGGCGAACGGAGGACTCCTGCGGACGTGTTTGCCAGCCAAATGATGATCAGTACCGCGGAATGGAATGAGTTCCATGCGAGTCCACCAAAGGCGCCGTCTCTGGACAAAGGTAGAGGGAAGCCGCCACCTCAGGATTGGATTATGATCAACCTGGATGCCTCTTTTCTTGCCGTGAACGGACAGGGGGGTTGGGGCTGCTTAGCCAGGGACATGCTTGGGGATGTCCTGTTCGCTGCAGCGGGACATCTTGCTAATCTTTCCACGGCTACATATGCTGAAGCTTTGGCCCTCATGAAAGCCATCAATTTAGCAGAAAGCTTTGGTATGGGACGGGTATTTTTCATGACTGACTGTCTACCCCTGAAGCAAGCGATGGAAGCCAACTTATCTGATCGAAGCAACCTCGGGTGCCTCTTCCGTGAGTCCAAGTATCTACTGCAGATGGGTTTCATTGAGTATAAGATTTTGTTCGAACGTCGCTCGTGTAATAAGCCAGCCCATCTGTTGGCTGGCCGTGGTGGTAGAATGGGCATTGGTAGTGACCATGTGTGGCTCACGAACCTGCCCCCTGATGTAATGTGTGCTGTGGCGGACGATTTGGTCCAGCCCACTAGCTAATGGAATGCATGGTGTTTCAGCTCAAAAAAAAAAAACACGATACACAGCTGAGAACTGAAAAGAATGAAACTTGGAATGGTGTCATAACGTGACCCCTATAGTGTGTGGTCAATATTTGAGATCATTACAGGAAAAACATGATGCACTTCGTGTACAAATTGAAGAGTCTCTCTTGAAATGTCAGAGTTTCTAACGGAAACTGTCAACTTTTGCAATGTTGAATATATACCAATGAAAGTCCCATGCTCAAATTTCCAACTATTTTGAGTTGATTTGACAATTTTAGAGCATTATATGAATTTCTAGCCATTAAAATGAGCAAAATGAAGTTCAATTTGAAAATATATGCAAATGAGGTCTGAAAAGAATGAAACTTGGCATGTTGTCATCACATGATCCACATAAGATGTGGTAAATTTTTTAGAGATTAGGGGGAAACTTGATGCACTTCGTGTACAAATTGAAGAGCTTTTTGTGAAGTATCAAGGTGTAAGGGCATATTTATCCCTAAGTGTTTTGGTGTTTGATGACAACGTATTTGCGGACTAATCGTGTGCCTTGAGTATTCCAGACACTTCATTGCTAGGCACAAGACGGTTGGGTGCCCCTCGAAGACTGATGAAGACGGCGTCTTTTCTACATTTCTTTTTGATGGATTTGAGTCGTAGGAAAGCCGTACTATTAAGAGGGGGTCCGCGTTGGAAAGGTTTGTGTGTAATCATCACGTACACGTCTCCTTCTTGTCCCCTCCTTTTTCCTTGGAGCTTCCTCCGTTTTCTTGCCTCCCTTGTCTGGCTGCTGTGGTTGGTCACGGTAGTACTGCTCCCAGGAAAGCGGTAGTACCGTAGGCACCCGCGGTAGTACCGCGCGGTGGCACGGTAGTACTTCTCCCCTGGAGCCGCACTACCGCTGCCCACCAGGCTAGTGCCGCCCCTTCGCGGTAGTAGGGGCGGATGTAATTTTTTACATCCGCACCCACCGCGGTAGTACCGTTTTCGCCGCGCGGTAGTACCGCGCTATGCAGTCAGGCAGTAGTACCGTCCCTCGGCGGTACTACTATGTCGGGTTTTTGCTACTTCCGTTTCTTCGCGGAAGTAGGCACGGAAGTTTCCTTCCCTCTGGCTGGGGTTTTTTGCCTTGCGGTAGTACTGCATGGGGGGCGCGGTAGTACCGCGCTTGCGGAAGTACCGCCCCCAGTTCCTGCGCGTCCGTTTATCTTTACTTTCACTGGGGTTGCGTCAGCACCGTGGGTCGGTACGGTAGTACCACACAGCCGTGCGGCAGTACCGCTTGGTTGCAAGCTGTAGTACCGCGCGGCCTTGCGGTAGTACCGCTTGACAGGCGCGGTAGTACCGCTGGCCGCGGGCTGGTTGGTGGGTAACGGTTGGATCTTTGTCCCACACTATATAAGGGGTCCCCTTCTTCCCTGTTGACTCACCTCTTCCACCCCTAAGCTCCATTATTGCTCTAAGCTCCATTTTCGCCCGATCTCACTCCCTAGCCGACCAAACTTGTTGATTTGCTCGGGAGTGGTTGAGAAGGCCTTGATCTACACTTCCACCAAGAGATATTTGATTCCCCCCACTAATCCCTTGCGGATCTTGTTACTCTTGGGTGTTTGAGCATCCTAGACGGTTGAGGTCACCGCGAAGCCATAGTCCATTGTGGTGAAGCTTCGTGGTGTCGTTGGGAGCCTCCAATTGAGTTGTGGAGATTGCCCCAACCTAGTTTGTAAAGGTTCGGTCGCCGCCTCCAAGGGCACCAATAGTGGAATCATGACATCTCGCATTGTGTGAGGGCGTGAGGAGAATACGGTGGCCCTAGTGGCTTCTTGGGGAGCATTGTGCCTCCACACCGCTCCAACGGAGACGTACTTCCTCTCAAAGGGAAGGAACTTCGGCAACACATCCTCGTCTCCACCGTCTCCACTCTTGGTTATCTCATGCCTTTACTTGTGCAAGCTTATTTGTTTCATATATCGTGCTTGCTTGTGTTCCTATCCTTGTTGCATCATATAGGTTGCTCACCTAGTTGCATATCTAGACAACCTTCTTTGATGCAAAGTTTAAATTGTTAAAGAAAAGTTAAAATTGTTAGTTGCCTATTCACCCGCCCTCTAGTCAACCATATCGATCCTTTCATAGGGTTTTCGAATGTAAAGAGTCGACTTTCGTAGAGAAATATTTTCTTTATACATCATTTCTTTGATAATTTTTATGTTCAATGTATACCACTGAAAGTCCCATGGTCAAATTTAGGACAATTATGAGTTGATTTGATGATTTTAGGGCATTATTTGAATTTCTAGCGATTTAGATGAGAAAAATGCTATTCAATTCAAAATATATGCGCAAATAAGGTCTGAAAGGGATGACACTTGACATGATGTCATTATGTGACCCCTCTAGGGCGTGGTAAAATTTGAGGGCGTTACCGAAAAAACTTGATGCACTTTGTGGACAAACTGAAGTGCCTCTCAAGAAGTGTCAGTGTTTCGAACGAAGAAGAGAATTCTTTTATTTATACACCATTTCTCCGTTAAACTTTTTCTACATTGAATATACACCATTGAAAGTCTCATGCTCAAATCGGGACTATTCTGGGTTGATTCAATAATTTCAAAGCATTACACGAATGGCATTGAAATAAGCAAAAGGCTCTTCACTTCAAAAAAACATATCGAATGTTGTCATAAAAGGATGAAACTTGGCATCATATCATTATATGATTCCTAGAACCCGCCTCGCCGCCCGCTAGTTTCTTCTGAACGTTGCCGGCAGATAGTTACGCCTCCACCGCCTTGCAAGTGTTCGACGGTTTGCCTACGTGAGTTTTTTTGGTCTCATTTTGTTTTGGCCAATTGAATTCAACCAAACCATTGCAATTGAAGATGAAGCGACTTTTATCATGCTATTTACTTCATTTGAAACTTTTGGTGTGTTTGAATTTCAATAACTTAGTTTGTAAACTATGAATTCATAATATCCGTGAACTGCGTGAACTACGTGAACCTTAATTGTTATGTTTGGTTTTTAAGATGTGTGCTAATATGTAGTTGAAACGGATTAAGTAAACTAGAATTGGAATAATCTGGGGGAAACAAAATTTTACACCGCTAAATTTAGGGATTGGTTAGAAACAACGAAACCTGAGGAGTAAAATACTCCACTGAGGTTTACCCGGCTGTTTACCCCTCTAAAATATACAAACAACCAAAATTTAGTGGGAAAGCTTTGACTGGGCTTGTTGGATCTTCTTTTTTTTGTCGTTTTAAGAGGAGAATAATATTTTGAGAGTGATTTTTCTATATCCTGTATGTAGATCATCCGTGATTTCTTTGATATTCATGCTAGTTGTTTATTTGTTGTTAAAATTTATTTTGTTTCATAATGTTTCTTTTCTTTTCTTATTTCAATGTGTACATCATGTTTCATTGTTTATTGACAAAAAAAATAATGCACTAGCTTCAGATTAGTTTGATGATACACAAGGAAACATTGTGATTCACTTTGGAACGAGAGAAAAGCATTATGATTCACTTCGAAACATGAAAAATTTTGACAACAACAAAATAAAGGTAGCATGAATCTCATTTCTTGTAATGTTTTTATATATTTTGCAGATGCATGCGATCGCAAGCAAATATGTCAAAAAATAATGCACTCGCTTCAGATTAGTTTGATGATTCACCATGGTACACAACAAAACATTATGATTCACCTTGGAACCACAGAGAAACCTGATGTAACACTTTGAAACATGACATATTTGGACAACACAACAAAAAAAGTAGTATGAATCTCATATATAGTAACCATGAACAGTAGATTTCCGTGCATGATAGAATCTCATTTCTCGTAATGTTTTATATATTTTGTAGATGCATGCGATCGCAAGCAAATAATAAATCTCCCCTTGTCTAAAAATGCCAACTAGTAATGCTGATTAGATATGCAGAGAGCCGGAGGGGGAGGGAGCTGCGGAGGACCTTTTGGGCCTCGGCCTTGGCACTTTTTACACTCTCGAGGGCCGCGGCAAGCTCAGACTCCCGCGTCTTGGAGTCAAGCTCCAACGCCTCGTGCTTCGCCACAAGAGCCTGGAGCTCTTGTTGCACCTCGGCCACCCGAGCCTCGTGCTTCTCTCGCTCGGTGCGCTCCTTGGCCGCTGTATCTTCGGCCTTGGCCAGCGCTTGCTTCAGGGTCGCCACCTCGGCCGTGGCCCTTGGCAAACATACAATGATCCTGTCATTTTGCAATCGCGTCCTTTTTTATATATACATATCTATAGACGGGGTATTACTTACCCTTGTTCTCCTCGAGCTGCCTCTTGGCAAGGCCGAGCTCTTTCTTGGACCCCTCAAGGTCCTGCTTCAGTACGGCGACCTCCGTAGTTAGTGCGGTGGACGCCAGCAGCGAAGCCTGCATATGCATATTGACATACTTATATTAGACTCCTGCGATTTTATTTGATCCTCTGTTCGGCTTTTATTTGTGAACACCGAACAAAGCATCAGGGGCTACTGTCTATGCGGTAATATTTCTACTACATTTTAAAACACTTACCTCAAAGCCTGTTAGAAGGCTGGCATAGGCTTCAGTCAATCCGCTCTTGGCGGACTGAATCTTCTGGATCACCGCACTCATGATAGTGCGGTGCTCCTCGTCGATGGAAGCGCTGTGAAGCGCTTCCAGCAGATTGTCCGGTGCCTCTGGATGGACAGAGGTCACCGGCACATGCGTCTTGCCCCTCTTAGAAGGAGACCGCCTGCCCGAGCCCGGAACCGCTAGAGGGTCCGGCACGGTGTTCGGCTGAGGGCCGAACTCGGAGCTCTCGGGGGCCCCGTCCCCGCGGCTCCCGCAGCCGGAAGGTCGCCTTGAGGCGCCTCCAGGACTGTCTCCCTTCGATCCTGTGCCTCTTGAGACAACACCTCGGCGTCGTCGACAGGATGAGGGGAGGTGGCGGTCGGGACTGGATCGCTATCCATGTCCGACAAGCCCAAGGAGCCGTCCGATGATACATCGATACTGGCTCGTGGCGGCCTGCATAATCACGTTCGGCATTAGGGAAAGCAGTGCGACAAAGGAATCCTAGGAGTTACTCTGGTATCCGAATACTTACGATCTCCCCGGGGGCTTGACCCTGGGCAACCACTCGTCTTCGCCTTCATCGGCGGTGGTGGAACTGTCCGGAAGGAGAGTCCTTCCCTTCTTGGACCCTTCGGCCTCCCCGGTTGGGCGGCCTTCCTTTTCTTGTCTCTCCTAGTCGGTGGGGGAGCATCTTCTTCTTCCTCTTCCTCGTCTTCAGGGGAAGAGTGCGCCGCAGAGTCATCAGACGGTGAGTCCGACGACGCCTGGCGTCGGGAACTCTTTCGAGTTCCCTTGGCCTTCTTGGTCTTCTCCGGCACCTTATAAGGGGCCGGAGTCAGCATCTTCGCCAGAAGAGCGTCTGCGGGGCCTTCGGGCAAAGGAGCCAGACAGTCGATCTGTCCGGCCATCTTCTGCCAGTCCTGTCAAAGGTACTGGAGTTTAGATCCCGCATAGAGTCAATCTATATATAAAAAAATAAGTATCCTGTGAGAGGTAAAACAGCTTACCGCACTGGCTTGTCGCTTCGCGCTGAATCCGCGATCCTCAGTAATAGGGGGAGGGACCTCGACACTTTTGAACAGCACCCTCCAGGCGTCTTCATGAGTCGTGTCGAAGAGCCTGCTCAGAGTTCGGTGCTGCGCCGGATTGAACTCCCACAAGTTGAACTCCCGTTGTTGGCACGGGAGTATCCGGTGGATGAGCATAATTTGGACTATGTTGACAAGCTTGAGCTTCTTGTCCACCATGTTTTGAAT